>NW_007776596.1:1773-3528 GCF_000696425.1 Galeopterus variegatus | reverse complement strand
TACATATATTATAGGAGGGTACTTCAAAAAGTTTATGAAAAGATTTGTACTATCTTCTAATAATATTTTTCCACCAGCTTTCCCCCTGCCAAATCCAGCAGTTTTATTTTTTCTTTAAAAAAAAAAAAAAAAAAAAAAAAAAGAAGCAAGGTGTCTTTAGACATTTTTTCCTTAACTTTGGAGTTTATTTTCTACTCTTGCTTTGGTTCTATATGAAAATTGATCTGTTAGTTGTCAAACTTTGGATGTTGTCTCTTATGTGAAAAGTCTCTGCTATGAGGAATATTATTATGATAGCTTCTCCCTTCTTATATTAATTTTGGAACCTTACTCTGTTGAGTTTCTCTTTATTGTAAGAGGTATCTTCTTACCCTCTAAACATTTTTTAGTTCTGAGCATTTTCAAATCTGTTATCTGAGGCAGAGAGTTTACTTTGTATAATATTTTTCCACCTTCCTTTATTTCCCTCAAATTAAATCACACATTCTTTACCACCCCCTGGAGTTAAGTATATGCCATGGTGCTTATTGAGTCTGTCTTTGCATAGTCACCTGCAGATTTAAAAAGGTTCCGCAACTTACCTTGCCTGGTATTTACTCTGTTTGTATTTCTGCTCAGATATGAATCATGTCCCCTATTTGTGAACATAATCCTTTTTGGTTCAGTAATCTTGTTGGTAGAATCTTAATGTCTTCAAAAATAGCATTGGGTCCTTAGAGGTATTATGTTTCCACTGGCAACATGGCAACACCTTTTTTTGTGCCAAGTTGTTACCTGGGTTTATTTTAGACTTCTTTTAATAGTGTTCTTTTTTGTGTGTCTAATGTTCTCAACATTTTGAGTTTCTTGCCATGTGCAATAAATGCTGTTCCTTCTGTCATTCATTCATTGAACTTAGCACGGTACTAATCTCTCATGATAGATGAATGACATCCAAATAAACGTCTAAAATACAGTATGGTTAACCACATCCTCCCCATTTTCTCGTGCTTAATTTTTTTTCTAGAAATCTCATCTGGTATGTTACATTTGCCATGAAAAATTCTACTATAACATTTGTGTTATCTTTATTTGAGGCAAAATTGTTCAAAGATCCTTTCGTACCGTATCAGAGTAGCAGCCATAATATCTAAGAGGCCACAATGCCAGCCACTAATAAGACTCCATAATAGAGGGAATCCCTTTATTTTGCTGGTATTAGCTATCAACTCACCTCATTCAGCAACTCAAGTTTTTAATTAGGCTTTTATTTTGGAAATTAGTATGTCCAGAGGTCCTGGCATGAGGAACCCACATAAAAACTGTGTTTTAAAAAGCTTTTGGGGGGCCGGCCCGTGGCGCACTCGGGAGAGTGCGGCGCTGGGAGCGCAGGAGCGCTCCCGCCGTGGGTTCGGATCCTGTATAGGGATGACTGGTGCGCTCACAGTGCTCACTGGCTGAGCGCGGTGTGGCCGGTCTCAAAAAGGACAAATAAAATAAAATAAAATAAAATAAAATAAAAAGCTTTCGGGGCCGGCCCAGTGGCGCACGCGGGAGAGTGCAGCGCTTGGGAGTGCAGCGGCGCTCCCGCCGCGGGTTCGGATCCTGTATAGGGATGGCCGGTGCGCTCACTGGCTGAGCGCGGTGCGGGCGACACCAAACCAAGGATTCCGATCCCCTTACCGGTCACAAAAAAAGACAAAAAAAATAAAATAAAATAAAAAGCTTTCTTATACTTACATAAACACTAACAAGTTTTTAAAAATCATTTGGAGA
>NW_007776596.1:0-579 GCF_000696425.1 Galeopterus variegatus | reverse complement strand
AGAAGGTAACAGCACATGCATTCCTTTGGGTCTGTGATGATGTGTTCTTTCAGTAAAACAATGACAGGAGAAAAATAAAGACAAAATAGTAGGTTTTCTATGAATTTAAGTTAAGTTTCCCCAATGCGAAGGACTCTCCTATATATATATATAAAGAATATATAGGAATATTATATATCCTTTTTTGCAACTGAAATATCCTCTTAATTATGAAATAATAGTTGATTGTCATTTGTCTCCCCTTTTCTAAGGTTCTTAATTTGCAAAATAAGGAATTGGCAACTTGTGGTCAGTTGCTCAAATCTATTTTATGAAAATTTGCTGGTCTGTGAAATCTAAAATCCAGGAATCACTACTGAAGGGAAGAGGCCCACAGGAGGTTGAGAGTAGAACAGGTCAGTTGAGCAGGTGCCCTGCAGTAATGTGTTGAATGGAGATCTAGCATCCAGACCACAAAAAGACTCACGGGAGCTCCCGCCTTTCTCTTACCACTCCTTCCACTGTCTCTTAATGGAGGGGGAATATGAGTTTGATTTCAAGGCCAGGGATATCACTCTTCTCTGTGTTGCCCTTACATAG
>NW_007776595.1:2027-3528 GCF_000696425.1 Galeopterus variegatus | reverse complement strand
ACCTCCGATTCAATTCTCGTATGGAGTGTGTTTTCTGCCCTTCGCTATCAGGGCGTTTTCATACTCTGTGAACACTAGATGGGGCTATTGAGCCTTGCAAAGCGTTTCTGCAGCATGTGTAATTGTTCTTTCTTTCTTTATTTATTTCTGAGTTTCCGGCTCCTTTTGCCGGACCCCTCCCCACTCTGTGTGCTCGGGACAGGGCTCAGGCGTGTCTTCTACAAACCTTGACTTTCAGTTGAGTCATCAAAGTTGTGCCCTGCCCCGCCCTGCCCAGCATGTGTCCTGACTCTCCGACTGCCGGGAGTGAACTCCTCGGGGGGAGGGTCCCTGAGCACACAGTTTCTCTTTGACTCCCCCCCGCATGGGTCGGCCCTTCTGGAGAGCTCACTAGTAACTTCAATGTAGCTCGAGGGGTCTCCGGGCCCACCAGAAATCAGTTAGGGGTTCTTCCAAACTGAGGTCCCCAGAGATGGAATCTGCCTCCCGGGAAGAGGGAGTTTATCTGGGGTGATGCCCAGGGTGTCGTGGAGAGATGATCTGGGCGGGCACCTCTTCCCTGCCCCCCCCGACGCTGGCCGGGGGCTCCCCATGCTACCAGCCCCATCTGAGATCCGCGGGGAGAGTGGTATTGTAGCCCGGTCCACAGGCCCCGGGGTGCCCCGTATCGAGGTAAGCAAATGGCACATCTCAGTGCGGAGCCACACCAAGCAGAGATGGCTGGTTTGCCCTCACTAAGCCGGCCGACTCCGTCCCCACCCGAGAAAGTGGAGGCCGCTCTGTTGTGGGCGCCTAGCCTGGTGTGGTAGGCGGGAGCCAGGTGGGCGGGGAGCAGTTGGGGTTCGCCCTGCAAGTGGGGCTGGCCTGGGGGTGGCTCACAGAGCTCGCAGAGTTGGGCCGGTCCGGCACGTTTCACTCTGTTTCTGCTGGCTTTCTTGGCCTTTGTTGTCTGGGCTGCTCGCCTGTTCCCACAGCAGGGATTGGGTGCTCTCAGGAGTCCTCTTCTGTGTCAGCCCCAAAACCTCGAACCTGCTGCCGCTTGTTTGTCGATGTAGCATCGTTGTTGAAAGAATTATTCGCCTTTTGTTGCTCTTGGAAATGCAATTAATACTCTGGTATCACTGCGCACACCTCTCAGGATTGCGCTGACTCCTGGCATGGCCGCTCCAGACCCGTCGCCATCTTGAATCTCTCCATGTCTGGCTTTCTAACAAAAAATTACAATGCAAATTTGCTACTGTTTGAATGACTGTATTCTCCAAAACTCATGGTGAAATAATCCCCAATATGACAGTATTGAGAGGTGAGTCTATAAGAGGTGATTTTGTAGAGAACCCTCATGTATGGATTAATCCATTCATGGATTAATAGGTTAATGGGTTATCGTGGGAGTAGAACTGGTGGCTTTTTTTTTTTTTTTTTTTTTTTTTTTTCCTCCCGGCAAAGAAACCCAACCCCCCACTTGCCCCCCCCCCCCGCCCCGGAACCGCGAACAGGCCGC
>NW_007776595.1:0-1093 GCF_000696425.1 Galeopterus variegatus | reverse complement strand
GCCCCCGTACCGGACCGGGGACCCGCAAAGGGATTGCAACCCTCGGTGTTGCTCCCGCGCCTCGCTCAGCCAGTGAGCGGGAACCGGTCTGTATGTGGGATCCAAACCCTCGGGCGGGAGCGCCGTCGCGCTTCTCAAGCGGCGCACTATCCAGTGCGCCACCGGGCCGGCCCCAACTGGTGGCTTTTTTATGGTTAATTTTATTTTTTATTGATACATACAATTTTACATATTAATGGGGTACATGTGATAATTTGATGTATGTATACAATGTGTAATGATCAAAACAGAATAATTGGGATATTTATCACCTCATAGATTTATCATTTCTTTGTATTGGGAACCTTTCAAATCTCTTCTAGCTAATTTGAAATATTCAATAAATTATTGTTATAGTCACCCTGCTGTGCTATCAAACACTAGAACTTATTCCTCCTATCTTTATTTATGTACCCATTTACCAATCTTTCTTTATCCCCTTCATCCGCTACCCTTCCCAGCCTCTAGTAGCTACTATTCTACTCTCGATTTCTGTGAGATCAACTTTTTTAGCTCCTACATATGAGAGAACACATTATATTTGTCTTTCTGTGCCTCGTTTATTTCACTTAACATAATGATCTCCACCTTCATCTATGTTTCTGCAAATGATAAAAATTTACATTCTTTTTAATATGAATTTTTATGGCTACATAATATTCCATTGTATATATATACCACATTTTCTTTATCCATTCATTTGTTGATGGACACTTAGGTCAATTCCATATCTTGGCCATTGTAAATAGTGCTGCAATAAACATGGGGATGCAGACACCTCTTCCACATACTGATTTTCTTTCTTTTCGATATATGCCCAGCAGCGGGATTGCTGGATCATATGGTATTTCTATTTTTACTTTTTTGAGGAAACTCCACACTGTTTTCCATAATGGCTATAATAATTTACCTTCCCACCAACAGTTTACAAGAGTTCCCCTTTTTCTGCAGCCTCACCAGCATGTGTTATGTTTTTTCTTTTTGATAATAGCCATGTTAACTGTGGAGACATATCTCACTGTTTTTTTTTTTTTTTTATTTTGTCAATATACAA
>NW_007776594.1:0-3528 GCF_000696425.1 Galeopterus variegatus | reverse complement strand
GCCCAAGCCTCCATAGTCTTATGAGCCAAAGAAATCCTCTCTCATCTATCTACATATCTACCTATATTTGTCTATATCATTTGGTTCTGTCTTTCTGGAGAACCATGACTAATACAGTACTTAACACTTTTGTCCTCGAATACAAATGATTGTCATATTAAAGTATTTAAATGGATTTAAATAGTTCTCTCTTCTATAGTTCTCTTTTCTGTTTTCCTGTTGCTTGATTTTTCCCTCTAGGAAATTCTCTTAAGAAAGACTAGAACTTGTAGACAAATGTAGAAATTTTGATTTAGTGACCTTTTAAGAAAGCTGCTATATAAAATTTTCAGAACATAAAAGATGTCACCTCTGAATCAAATGTTTTTATGGAGTGGAGTTCATAATCAAATCATCCCTGGTATCCCTAAAAAATTATTACAGGCAAATAATGTAAGCTCTTTTAGAATAACACAGATCTCATAAGCCACATCTTTTTACTACTGTCCAAGTACTGGGTATTTTATTTAACACTGTACCAGGTACTTTTCTAAGTGTTTTACAAATGTAAACTTTATGTAAAACTCATGGCAACTAACATATTATTTATCCCGAACTTGGAGATGAGGTAAAATGATTATTGCTTGATTTTTAAAATTTCATTCTAGATCATTTTCCAGTAAGCTCATATGAGCATCATTAGATGCATGCTGAGGATGTAACATTGTTTGGCTAATAATCAGCAACTTATAAATGTGCAGATGGTTTATGGCCCTTTGAGGTTAGAGGTTGACGTGCAGAAATTAATAAGTTTCTATAATTTGATAGCCGTGGAGATATATTAACTCTAAAGGAGATATGGTTTTATAGCTCTGTTGAAAGTTAACCTAGCGCAAATACTACATCCAAATGGCAATCTTACTTCAACATTTCTTTCCAGCTTTTTTATCTTTCTGCTGATTTCTTCATTAATATGTTAGATAGCATTTTAATAAGCGCTAACTGGGACTTTGTTTGAGAATTGTGTCTCCTTAGCTACGTCACTTCTGCTAGTATTATCCCTATTTTACAGATGATAAAATTATGGCACAGCAAGCTTAATTTTCCCAAAGTCAGACAGCTAGTAAGAGGGTATAGTTGAAATTCAAACCATGCATTTTGGCTTCAAATTTTGTGATCTTAACCATGAGTAATTTGGCCTTTCTCATTTGCCAAAATATTTTTTAATTATACTCTTTCCCCCTGAATGAATAACAAACAAATTTCTAGTCTCCTCATGCAATATACAAGGCATTAATCATAATTCTCTGTGTACAAATACTCCCACAGCTTACAGCCTTTTGCTCCTGCAAAGAAGCCTTGGATAGTCAGTCCAGTGAAGCACATGGGCCTACACCATGGTGCAAAGTGAGTCTCAAGCACTTTTTGCATAGGACCTTAATAAGGAGAACAATCATCTTATTAACCAGCAAAGCTTCTCTAACAGTACTTGAGATCATATGTTTTGCTTAACAGAAATGAATTAGTGGCTACTCAGTATACCTTTGAATGATTAAGAAATTAGTTCCAACCACAATCTAACCTGAAATGACAGTTAGAAAATGTAAGAACAAGGCTGCAGGTCCTTGATAAGCTTTGGCACTTTGTATGGGACAGTGTCCTGAGCTTCTCTCTGGTAACTCAGGGGTGATCAGGACCACTGTACAACTGATTATCAGTAATTATGATGTTGTAGCTAAATGAAATGTCCTGATTGTTTGCATGAACCTTAGGTGATTGTGACCAGGTCCTAGAAGTGCTTGGGAACCTCGGAAGATAGGATCTCTACAGCTGTGGGATTAAGGGCTTCCTGGAGCAGAGAATTGCCTTCTTCATAGAAAATGTCCCAGACATTTTGCTGCTGCTTCATGCTGCTGGAAAAAGAAGAGAATTAAAATAAGAGAAATACATGATGTCACAGAATACTGTCCTTGGTCTTCCACGCTGACCACCTCTAAGGATATTCACTGTAGGTGGTGACACTAAAGAATCTTCAGAGTTGAGATATAGACAGAGTTGCCTCAAGTGGCTTAAGAAGTTTCACACATTGACAGAAATCTTCCCTGGCACCTTTGTCCTGAAGCAGGGATGACAATCTCTAGATGAAGGTTTTCACAGTTCTCTGAAGGGCAAGGATTAACAGTCTGTCTTCTCGATCAAGGTTACAGAAAACTCTTCTTATTAATGAAAAGAGTTTAGGATGGGTTTTGCTAAGGACAGAAACTGGAGAATGATGTGTTTGGAGAGCAGTTATGCCCAGGATTATTGTTATAATCAAGGTGACTTGGGTGAACTAAACAAAGCTGTGGATAGACATATTAGAAAAAAGCACCTGCCCTGAGTCTGTTTTTCTTACTATCANTACAGCTGTGGGATTAAGGGCTTCCTGGAGCAGAGAATTGCCTTCTTCATAGAAAATGTCCCAGACATTTTGCTGCTGCTTCATGCTGCTGGAAAAAGAAGAGAATTAAAATAAGAGAAATGCATGATGTCACAGAATACTGTCCTTGGTCTTCCACGCTGACCACCTCTAAGGATATTCACTGTAGGTGGTGACACTAAAGAATCTTCAGAGTTGAGATATAGACAGAGTTGCCTCAAGTGGCTTAAGAAGTTTCACACATTGACAGAAATCTTCCCTGGCACCTTTGTCCTGAAGCAGGGATGACAATCTCTAGATGAAGGTTTTCACAGTTCTCTGAAGGGCAAGGATTAACAGTCTGTCTTCTCGATCAAGGTTACAGAAAACTCTTCTTATTAATGAAAAGACTTTAGGATGGGTTTTGCTAAGGACAGAAACTGGAGAATGATGTGTTTGGAGAGCAGTTATGCCCAGGATTATTGTTATAATCAAGGTGACTTGGGTGAACTAAACAAAGCTGTGGATAGACATATTAGAAAAAAGCACCTGCCCTGAGTCTGTTTTTCTTACTATCGCAACACTCAGTTTCTAAATTATATGAAATAAACTTCATTTTGGATGCTTCCTGGTGATTATCGCATATGCCAAATACTAAGTACTTCTCATTTGAGTTTAAAAAGTTAGACTTGCCTGTCCTAAATGTCAGATTCAAAAGTTATACCACCTTCTTTTAAGATAAACATTATTTAAGATGTTTAAAGAAATAGATCAAAAAACATTAATTTTTAAGTTCATGACCAGACAAGAGAATTGGATGAACACCACTTAGGTGGTGTTATCTGTATACTACTTTTTATTTTGTGGTAAATTGTTGACAAAGTAATTCATCTTTTCTTCCATGTCATGGAGCTATAGACACTCTACCTCATCAAAAGCCTAGGGATTGCACCATGGAAGGTCTCATAATCAGCACTCTAGCTTTCTGAGTGTATTTCTGTACAGGAAAAAAGTATTCATGTTTCATTAACTACTAAGACTGTCATGTTTTTATGCATTTCAAAGAGACAATGCTATTGTGTTTTGTTCCCAGTGACTAAAGCATCAAAACTTTTTGTATGTGTTATTGTGTAATGTGCCACTATCTCCCC
>NW_007776593.1:1846-3528 GCF_000696425.1 Galeopterus variegatus | reverse complement strand
CCCTACTGGCATGTGTGACAGGCCCATAGGTGGTTGCCTCTGGGCGCTTTGTCAGGTTCTGGGCAGTCAGTCTAGCCCCACACATCCCCAGTGGGACGACCTCCCTCCCCTTGACCTAGACGCAGACTGAGCCCCAGGCCTGTGGACCGCCTGCAGGGGGCGCTACCCTATGGTGGGGTGCTGGGCGTCGGGCCCTTCTCTGGGGCTGTGTAGGATGCTGGTCATAATCGCTGGCACACACGGTTGGAGCAGCCATGGGCGGCCATGGCGCCAACTGTGACTGGCCCTTTTGTGCGATTGCCCAGCCTAGACTCCTCCATTCAGCAATTATTTGGCGCCCCTGTGTGCTGGGCTCTGTTGGTGCTTAGAACACACCACCTGTCCTCCTGAGGCTTTCTCTCAGCTGGGAGAGCAGACGCGGAAGGGCAGAGCAGTTGTGCAGGGTGACGGACCAGGGGGCAAGGGGAGGGCTTCATGGATGGTTCCGCTTCTGGAGGGTTCCCTGGCTTTGCACGCAAGCCAACAGAGAGGGAAGAGAAGCGGGACCTTGGAGGGAGGCTAAACAGCCAGACTAGGCTGGATTTGGGGTGTGCTGGGGCTGACAGGTATGTGGGAGACATGTGAGGGTGGTTGGGGTCTCAACTCTGAAGAGTGCGGAGGGTCAGCCAGGCCCCAGCCAGGGGGTCTGAGTGGACCATGGGTGTTCACATGGACTTAGGGACATTCTAGCTGGAGTCAGGACTTGGACAGGCACTGGAGGAGACACCAGGAAGAGGGAGGGTTCCTGGAGTTTCCGTGAGGAGGGGTGCTTGCTGGCAGGGAGTGCAGACTGTCAGTGTGAAGGAGGCGGTGGCCCACGTTGGCCCAAAGAGGGCAGCAGACACTCGTTCAAGAGGGTCAGGTGGAACTTCGTTGGGAAGGGGACATAGGGGAGGGAGGGCCAAGCAGGTGTTAAAGGTGCAGGTGCCATTGGGCCACCTTCATCTGGATCTAGATATGGTGGAGGAGGAGGAGGCAGGAAGCATTGGGATCTGCTGGGCTTCTCTGCGGCACAGGCTGCTCCCCCGCCCCTTGCCCACCTCCCTGTGGACCTTGTTCCTTCCAGACCTCCACCAGCCTATGGCTCGGGGTCAGCAATGGAGATCCTTCTGAGAGGCTCCCTTGAGACCCTGTGCTGGAAGTGGAGCAGAGCGCTCTGGGCAGCTGCCAGGACCTAGAGTGGCGGGGCACAGCAGGGCAGGGCCGGCCTGGCCATGTGGTCTCTTCACATGCCTCTCACGTCTGCCATCCACTTAGGTACTTCTTCAATAAAGAAGGAGATTTTAATAACCTGACAGCTGCAGCGTATCACAAGAAGACTCGCCTCTTAGTCACTGGTTTTGCTTCTGGAACCTTCCATCTTCATGAGCTCCCGGAGTTCAACCTCATCCACTCCCTGAGGTGGGTTCTCTGCTCGCTCGCCCAGAAGTGGGGGGTTGGGGGGACAAGCCATGCCTGCCTTTAGCAGTGAGGGCTGTCCAAAGACCGCAAACATGGCCCAAGGGACAGCTGCCTCAGTGAACCTGCCCCAGCCTCTGGCTTTGGTGGGTGGGACGGTGGGTCAGTGGAGCGCGGTGTTACCACTTTGTGGGCACTCTCGGGAGCTTTGGCCGCGGAGATGGACCAGGTGGTTTTCATTTTTT
>NW_007776593.1:0-856 GCF_000696425.1 Galeopterus variegatus | reverse complement strand
TTTTTTGTCCTTACATTTTCCCTTCTGTTCTTCGTTTTTGGAATGTAGAAAAACTAAAGTACTGGCTTCACAAAACTCAGACACCTTAAGTTTCTCACGCAAGATGTCTTGGGGTTGGTTCTCTTTGATTACTTACAAAAAGTGTCTTGTTGAAGTCTAAGGGGTGGGCATGACATTGGCACAGAACACCACACAGGGACAGGAGGCGTCCAGGTGGCCCCTGCCAGCCCCTTGGCCCACTCGTGTGACCAGCCACTCAGAGCAGGCCTGGGGTTGCTCAGCCTGGGCCTGGTGGACTGGGCTGGGGTGGGCCGGGCTCTGCTCTTGGCTCAGACTTGTACTTCTCTGCGCAGCATCTCAGACCAAAAGATTGCCTCTGTCGCCATCAACAGCTCCGGGGACTGGATCGCCTTTGGCTGCTCAGGTTAGTCTTTGTGCTCAGATTGTACAAATGGAATTCTCCTCAAGAAAACTTTCCTGAGGTCGAACAGTGGGGCAAAGACCTGGGTTGGGGCCAGTGCAGACCTCCAAGGGCCTGCTGGAACCCTGAGCAGAGGATTGGGTGGCCCTGGGAGAGTCGCCTCCGAGGGCCTGTTCTGAGCAGGCTCCTCAGGGGCTCCTTTGCAAAGGCAGAGCTTGTGAAGCTTCCAAAATAATTGCCCTCCAGGTTGGGAGTCCTGTGGTTTCCTGCTTGGGTCTCAGCCTTCCAGCAGTTCCTTGCATGACACCTTGGCGTTGGTCTCTCAGTCAGGGCCAGCTGCAGAGGTGCTCACTGCTTGCTCTGGGCCTCTACCCATGGTTCCCTCTTGGGAGGGGGGTGGTCCCAGTGCTGACACATGTTGGGTGTCTTTATCCC
>NW_007776592.1:0-3528 GCF_000696425.1 Galeopterus variegatus | reverse complement strand
AATTTCTTTTTCTGATGTTTTTATAATACTTTTGGCATTCTACTTCTCTACCCAAATTATCACTTTGCATTTTTAATGATAACTTTAACATCAGTGCTGCTTGATGGCCATGTTTTCTATCTCTTGGTTGAAACTATATGATTCAGCATGAGTTACAATAAAATGTCATTTTACTCAGATCAACACCAATGTGATGCCAAATTTTAATTGTGTGGGTATGTGTTCTTGAAACAGACTTTTCTGGACACCCTTCCCCACATTTTACTCTGTAGAGAACCAATTTAGAAGGGGTAGTGCTTGCAAAATTCTGGCACCAGTTAGGCAATAGTATTATTCCTTTTCTGGTAGACTCTGTCACTTAGCTCTCTCTTAAGAGACAGACATATATATTGATAAATACATCTCCAAAATAATAGATTGGAACAAACCTTCCCACTGCATTATACATGAATAGGAAGAAAGCAGGCAGTGGATTTTACTTCGGTTACAATTTCTGCCCCAGATGGGTAATTAAAAGGGGCATAACTGCATTCTCTGTTCCAAAAATGCAGGCCTGTCAGTCCAGGGAATTATGGCAGCTTTGGGCCTAGGATGTTCAGATGATTAAAGATACCCACACTGAGGCAGAGGACAGAAAATATCATCAGTCTTTCCGAACACTGATCAGTTGTGCATTTGAGAGGAAATAAAGGACATGGAGAACCCAGTATTTTTCTCTTCTAATCTTGCCTTTGCGTTTTCATGGGGATGAAAATTACCAGGATACAGTTTTCCAATAAATGGAGTCACCTTCACCAAATTAAAAAAAAAATACACTAAAACAATTAACAGAGTCTTTATTTGCTCAACAATAATTACCTAACAGATTTTTCTAATTATTGATTTATTTTGTTACCAGACTCCAATGAGAATCAGCATACTCTTTGAAAGGATTCAGTCTTTTTTTTTTATCCTAAAAATGGTTCTTCTTTTGTCCAAAACCGTCAACATTCCCTGGAGTTCTTGGAAATGAAGAATCTCAGTCTACCTCAGAACTACAGAATCAGAATCTGTAATTTTAACAAGATCTCCAGGTAATTCTTATGCATATCAGTTTTTGAGAAGGTCTAGGTTAAGCCATGCATCTATTGTTCAAATATGTTCAGGAATGAGACAGGCAATATAAAAAGTAAATTGGAGGTTGGTATGAGGTAAAAATGAGTGGGTTAGGCTGAGGCAAACATTTTTTTTTTTCAGAATTCAATCATTATTTATTTATTTGTTTATTCTATTGGTTATCAATATTCATGAGATACAAAGCTGATTGTCACCCCTCATGCCAAAGATGTGAATGCCAGATCCATATTGGCAGCATGCCCATTACCACAAATTGCATTTTTACCCAGTTCTCCTACACTATTATTCCCAACCTCCCTCCCCCTACCCTTTAGCCCCCTCTACTTTGTAGCCCAAGGTATGTTCTCTCCTTCTGCAAGTCCAATGCACCACTGTGGTCTTTCCTTCTCTCTTAGTTCCCACTTAAGAGTGAAGACATGTAGTATTTATCTCTCTGTGCTTTATTTATTTCACTCAACCTAAATAGTGTGTGCATGGTCCAGGAGGTTTTAATACAATGTAAGGAAAAAAATAGTACACCGTGCTGGTGAGGGGACAAAAAACACACCTAAGGACATATTTTTTAATCTCTTGGTTGAAACTATATGATTATTTAGTATGAGTTAAAACAAAATGTTATTTTAATCAGATCAAAACCAATGTGATACCAATCTTAATGAGGTAGAGTAGATAGAACTTTAGGTAAGAATATTTGGGAGCAGAGGGCATTTTAAGGCAGTGATTTCAGAAATTGGAAGATCAATAGCAGGGCAACAGGTCTCCAGGACTGTCAGGGGAGAAGAGTACAGAAAGAGAAAGTTTGAATAAAACTTTGCTAATTTCTCTTTCTAATAGAAAAATAAACCATATCTTCTTGAAGAAAATACGTAATGTGTTCAAGTTTGTGTTATTGGGAGTGGATGGGACTCATATGGCTCTTTCCATTGTCCTAGCCCAGGAGTCCCTAGTGCTGGAGTAAAGGTGGCCCTGATCAATCTACCTCTACTAGATCAGTGTGTCAAAACTGACTCAAATGGTGCCACATGTATCTGGATCTTCTTGCCTCTGACTGAATTATTCTGTATATTGTATCTTCATAACTGTCCTTTATGTCCTTTATTTCTGACCAGTGAAAGGTTAAACTTCAACAAGTATTTTATTCTTCATTAAAGTGGTGTTTTCCTTTTGCCATGATTTTTCTGATATCAATAATATTCACATTTTTATGTATATCTAGATTTCTTTAGCAATTTTTTAAAATTTAACTTTCATTGACTTCAAGTCTCATTTTTATAGCATAAGCTCTTTTCTTGTTCTACTCACCCAAAACCTATATTTGAGAATATGGTTCAAATAAGAATATTTTTTTTTTTTGTCTTTTTTTGTCTTTTTCCGTGTCCAGCAACGGATCGCAACCCTCAGTGTCGCCCCCGCACCGGACCTGGGACCGGCAACGGGATCGCAACCCTCGGCGTCGCTCCCGCGCCTTGCTCAGCCAGTGAGCGGGAACCGGTCTGTATGTGGGATCCGAACCCTCAGGGGGGAGCGCCTCCGTGCTTCCCAAGCGGCGCACTATCCAGTGCGACACCGGGCCGGCCCCTCAACTAAGAATATTTTATAGATGATATTTCTTTATTCTGCTTACCTTATATTTTTTCAAGATTCTGGTACATTATTCTGATTTTTTTTTCCCTATAAACTTTTGCTTTATAGGTTCCTAAATATAAAGTTGCTTCTAGCTATTGTTTGCTTAGTCTTGATAGAGTAGCCTCTATTAGTTCAGTCCATTCTTTTTTTTTAATGGTTGAATACTTAAACTTTATTGTTTTGTCAATATACAATGTGGTTGATTACTGTGGCCCTTTACCAAAACCTCCCTCCCGCCTCTCAGTCGCCCCTGCCTCCCAACAATGTCCAATCTGTTCGCTTATTGTATCAATTTCAAGGAATTGTAATTGTTGTGTCTTCTCCCCGCCACCCGTGCCCCAGTTTATTTGTTTTGATTTATTTATTTTTAGCTCCCACAAAAAAGTGAGAACACATGATATTTCTCTTTCTGTGCCTGACTCGTTTCACTTAATATAATTCTCTGTCCAGCTCATTAAGAACTAATCTGGACCCGATCACTCTATTACAAGAGTCTCTCATCCTCTGCACTGCTGACATTCGGGGCTGATAAATTCTTGTTGTGGGGGGCTGTACTGTGCATTGTAAGACATTTAGTGGCACTCCTGGACTCCAGTACTATATGACAGTAGCTCCTCCCCACCTGCAGGTTGTGGCAATCAAAAATGTCTCCCTATATTGCCAAATGTTCTCTGATCACAAAGTCACTCCTACCTGAGAAACTCTGCTCTACTGGAACTTGTCTTCCTAAAGTCACGCATGAACAGAAACAATGGCCCATTTTTATTTTTATTTTTATTTTTTTAT
>NW_007776591.1:2455-3528 GCF_000696425.1 Galeopterus variegatus | reverse complement strand
CAGCTTGGGGCTTGGTGGGCTAAGCTAGTTTTAGAAATACAGTCCAGGAAGCTGTCAGAGGTGAGGTCTGGCTGAGTGGGTGTCCTGCAGGTTGGACAAAGATCCATAGCTGTGGGGTTCCTTATTCATTCATCATCACCACATTACACCCAGGTCCTTCCAGTAGGAACAGTGTAGGGCTTAGAGACTGGGGGTGGAGTGGGGGTGAGTGTCTCAGTTCCTCCTGGGTCAGTCTATGACCTTGGGCAGGTCTCAGGTCATTGCACTTTGGGGCTTCAATGAACCTGGACTCTCAGTGGCCATTTCCATGTACGTTATTATCAGGACACTGATTATGGTGCTGATTCCCCTTCTCCTTCCCTGATTTGTTTAGGGAAGAGGTATGTGGTCACTCTCTTCCCTCTGCCCCCCACCATGAAATACAAGGGGCACATCTGGGAAAGTTTTCCTTATACTTTCTTAAGAAGAGGCCCAAGACAAACACCTTCTCTTGCCTTTGGGTATTATTGAGTGAGGGTGTAAAGTTCAAAGCTGTGGGAGCTGTCTTTACACCAACAAAAATCACATAGAAACTGGCTTGTGGCCCTGACACCTTTGAGAAACTGTCCAAGTAACACCCAACCTGGGCCCCATATATCTGGACTACTTGCTATGAGAAATAATAGATATTCCTATTGATTATCCCTTTTTAGTTGTTTTTTTCTTGCAGCCATAAGCCCCCTAACTTAAATGGAATCTAACCTCCTGTTAGGCTGGGAATGCAACTTGCCATAGCTGTAGGTGATATTGGCTTATGCCCCGTCTCATCATATATTCCAAAAAAGGAATAATATTTCTTTCCTTCTCTCTTGGTAATATGCCCATCTTATCCACTGCTGTGCCCCATTACCTGGAACAATGTCTGGTTCAATAAATATTTGTTGTATAAATTAATGCATCCATGCATTCCAACCAGATATTTATTGGTGGTCAATCACCTGGTAGGCCTTGAGAGGGGGGGAGAGGGGCAGGCTAAGTGATAACAAAAACCCACCTTTTAGCTCACTGTCCCCACTGCTCTGTGTCCTTGTGGG
>NW_007776591.1:0-335 GCF_000696425.1 Galeopterus variegatus | reverse complement strand
ACACTAATGAATGATCACAGAGGGTTGCATCAGTTCCAAAGTGCTTTGGTTTGATATACATTTCTAGGAACCCATGTATGGCCAAGTGTGGGAAAGTGAAGATAAATACTACAGAACCCCTGTTTCTGAGAAGCCGCAGTTGAGTTTAGAGGAGAAGGGTGTGTGAGATGGAGTGTCGGGATGGAAGCGCGTGCAAGGTGCCAAGGAGCACTAAGGAGGAGGGAGAGTCAGGAGAGCCAGAGCCAGGCTTTGCCATTTGAGCCAGGCTCTTATTCCAGCCAGCACTGGCCACATTCATGCTTCTTGCACAGGCTTTTTGAGGAAATGAATTTTTG
>NW_007776590.1:2700-3528 GCF_000696425.1 Galeopterus variegatus | reverse complement strand
CCTGATTTTAAACTATACTACAAAGCTATAATAACCAAAACAGCATGGTTATGGCATAAAACCAGACACAATGATCAATGGAATAGAATAGAGAATCCAGAAATCAACCCACAAACCTACAGCCATCTGATCTTTGACAAAGGCACCAAGCCTATACACTGGGGAAGAGACTGCCTCTTCAGCAAATGGTGCTGGGATAACTGGATATCAATATGCAGGAGAGTAAAACTAGGCCCATACCTCTCACCGTATACTAAAATCAACTCAAAATGGATTAAAGAATTAAATATACACCCTGAAACAATAAAACTTCTTAAAGAAAACGTAGGAGAAGCACTCTAGGAAGTAGGACTGGGCAGAGACTTCATGAATATGACCCCAAAAGCACAGGCAACCAAAGGAAAAATAAACAAATGGGATTATATCAATCTAAAAAGCTTCTGCACAGCAAAAGAATCAATTAACAGAGTTAAAAGACCACCAACAGAGTATACATCTGACAAAGGATTAATATCCATAACATACAAGGAACTCAAACAACTTTACAGCAAAAATTTAAAAATAGGCAAAAGAACTAAATAGGCATTTCTCAAAGGAAGATACACAAATGGACAACAGACACATGAAAAAATGCTCAGCATCACTCAGCATTTGGGAAATGCAAATCAAAACCACACTGAGATACTATCTCACTCCAGTTATGATGGCTAATATCCAAAAGACTGAAAATGATAAGTGCTGGAGAAGTTGCAGAGAAAAAGGAACCTTCATACATTGTTGGTGGGACTGCAAAATGTTGCAGCCTCTATGGAAAATGGTATGGAGGTT
>NW_007776590.1:0-749 GCF_000696425.1 Galeopterus variegatus | reverse complement strand
AGAGTATCACTGGTCTTTAATTTGATTAGAATGGATTTTGTTAGAATGATTACACAGAAGCCTATTTGGATTACTAAACACACATGATAGATGTCACTGTTTTTAGTTAATTAGTACATTTTTTCCTTTTAAAAGACTTGAGTTATATACAAACCCTTCAATGGAGCTTTATGTAATGAATAAAGAGTATCCTTACCTTCCGTGAAGTGACTGGACTGCTTAGCTATGCAAATGAAAGCAGGCGTGAGCATCCCGAGGCTGTGACCCAGCGACACAGCCACCAAAAGATAAAGTAGTGTGAACAATGACACACCCTGAGGTAGTGGGGTTGCATCTCTGCAAATAATATTTTCTCTAGAAAAGTATTGCCCTTAAATTTTAGTTTTAGATTGCATTGTTCCCGTGGTGTTTAGCAGACTATGCATGATCTACTTTGAACTGCTCTTCACAGAGGACCAGAAACTGAGACCCTAGAGACAAAAAAAATGACATCCAGGCCTCCTGATGTCCACCTGATGTTGGAAGAAAGATTAGAAAGTGGAATTGGACCAACCCTGCTGATGCTCAGCCGGAGTGTCCTGCAAATGACCATCAATGACACTGTGACAGGTCACCTAAGCCACTCCTACCACATTGTGATAGAACCCTGCTAATGTGACCCAGGGCATGACCATGTTAGAGGATATGGGTGATTCTTTTTTCCACCAATCATTTGAACACCTGTCTTTACTTTGGTGAAAGACAGAGAC
>NW_007776589.1:2875-3528 GCF_000696425.1 Galeopterus variegatus | reverse complement strand
GGTTATATCTGTGTATCTAAACATAGAAAACATACAGTAAAAATATGATATTATAATCTTATGGGACCACCATCACATTTGTGGTCTGTCATTGTCTGAAACATCATTGTGCAGTGTATGACTATATACTCATATATATGTAGAAAAAGTTTATTATAAAAAAATGTCTCATGTAATTATGGAGGCTGAAATGGTCTGAATATTTGTTCTCCCCCTAAAATTCATAGATTGAAATCCTAACTCAAAGGTGATGGCATTAGAAGATGGAGGTTTTGGGGAGTTGATTAGATCATGAGGGAGGAACCCTCATGATTATAATTAGTGCCTTTATGAAAGAGGCTCCAGAGAGCTGCCCAGCCCATTCTATCATGTGAGGACATAGCCAAAAGGTGCCATCTATTGGAAACAGGCTCTCACCAGATGCTGAATCTGCTGGCACCTTGATCTTGAACTTCCCAGCCACTAGAGCATGAGAAATGAATGCTTGCTGTTTGTAAGCCACCAAGTTTATGGTATTTTTGTTATAGCAGCCCAATGCAGCTAAGACAGAGGCTAATTCCCAAAATCCTCATTTGGAAAACTGGAGACCCATAAGAGCTGGTAGCATATTTCAAGTCTGAATCTGAAGTCCTGACAACAAGAACAGCTGATGG
>NW_007776589.1:0-1226 GCF_000696425.1 Galeopterus variegatus | reverse complement strand
GGAAGAAGGAAGAAAGAAAGATATATAAATCTAAATGCAGAGAAAATCAAGATGTAGCAAATGAAAACTGTTGTGGCAAGATTAACTGTGATCGTTCCTTAGAAACATTATCAAATGGTTAAACCATGCATAGATGAAAGGTCAGTACAATAAATAACACCTACAATCTAGCTATATTTGTAAGTCTATAACTAATTTTAACTCTAATTTTATTTTTTTAATTTTATTTAATGGAAGATGATAAGATATTGAAAATGGTTTTCACTAATCAAAGCTTTTTTGTGTTATGTAGATATCTTTGCAGCTAATTCTATTGGAAAGATGAACGTTCTAATGCATTGAAATTTCATTCCCTTTGGCATTATATCCATTGATTTTTCTTAAAAGATGCTTATANTTTTTTTATTTTGAAAATGCTCAAAAATAGAAGATTTGGAATATTTCTTGCTATTTATGATGATGTTCATTTTCTCCTATGTTTTGCTTCAAAGTAGATCATGATTAATTCATTGCAAAAATCCATGGAGGATTTCTTGCAACTATTATTAAACATTTTTTGTGTTCATCAGATTCTAAAAAAGAAAAAAAAAAGGTGATTGATTTTCAAACCAGGGAATTGCCTTGTGTGTCAAATATCAAGATTTTTTTTTTTATTGGAAAAGACACTGTCCAATGATCCAATGTCTATTTGAATAAAAGATCATGGATGTCCAATAATGATTTTTATTATAGAAATTTTCCTCCCTCCTGGCCTTTTTGCATAAATTTTAGTTTTACATTTTTAATATACCTAAGACAATTATTTGATATGAGATAGGAGAGAGGAGTTAATTTACCAGGCAGTTCGAAAGCATTAATTACTTCCATCTTTGTCTTGCCCCTCCACCTCACAGCACTGATGTAAGCAGTTATTTAATTTTAGAGATCCAAAAATTAATCAATTTTTCCTTATTCCCTATTTCTCTATGTATTTCCCCAGGAACTTCATAGGTAGAAATTGTGCACTATTGATATAACTTTTTCCTTAATAATATATTGCATCTTGTTATTTGAAGGGTTAGTAAAACATACATGAAAAGTATATAAATAACATACATGCAGTGGAACATAGAATTAGAGGCAAACTGCCTGGGTTTGAATCCTGCTTCTGTCAGTTCCTAGTTGTGTGACCCTTCTGTGCCTCCATTCCATCATCTTTTTTTTTTTTTTTGTCTTTTTGTCTTTTT
>NW_007776588.1:0-3529 GCF_000696425.1 Galeopterus variegatus | reverse complement strand
TTTTTCTTATAAAAAGATTTACCACATTTGTTCTCTCAGCATTCGTAAGTAACACATATACTCATGTCCTAATCTCCACTTCTTAGAAGGACACCAGTCATACCGGATTAGGGCCCACCCTAATGACCTTATTTTAATTGAATTGCTACCTTAAAGACCCTATTTCCAAATAAGGTCACATTCGAAGGTATTGGGGGTTAAGACTTCAACATATAAATTTGCAGGGGACACAGTTCAGCCCAAAATGCAGGCCCTTCCTTTGATTTCCACAGCAGAGCTCCTACCATTACATGACTTTTGCTATGACTTTACCAATCATTTGGAGACCACAAAGAAAGCACAGCTAGGGAGCTGCATGGGAATGCTCTCAAAACTCCCAAATCTAGATCAAATCTCCCAGCCACTTGAAGGGACACTAGTATGCTTAACACCCAACATGTCTATGCTTTGCAGCAGCTGCTCACTTATACAATTAAAATCTAAATTGCCTTTGCATCTCAGAGTTCAGAGCCAGCCAGGACAGCCCAGAGGGAGAAGGACAGCTTTCAGTGTCTTCACTCTGAGGCCCACATCTCCTTTCTCCCTTCCTCTCTCAGGAGCAGGCTCTTGCAGGGTGACTGACAGTGTGAGCTGCTAATTGCCTGATGGAAAAAACACCACCCACAAGAGTGATCTTCTCCTGCAGCTCCTGGCTGGACAGTATAATCAGAACATAATAGTCCACCATCAATACATTTCCCAAGGTCTAGACTCTTAACAACATCAAGTGTGCTGGACACTGTGGCAGAGATTGCTAGATGCCCCCAGGGATTTCTGTACCCTCTGTCGTAGTGCAAAATCCTGCCCCAGCCTCCCTTGTGCCTAGGTAAGACAACGAGACTGATTTTCCCCAGTAAAATGGGAGTGGAAGTCAATAACTTTGGGTCAGGGTGGTTAAGAAGCAGTTTGTCTTCTGTACCATCTTTCCACTTTACTAGCCAGATGTGAAGCTCCCCAAGGCCCTAGCAAAGTGTGGGGTCACAGGGTGGAAGGAGTCTGGGTCCCTGAATCATCACATAGAACATCAGCTACCAAAATGACGGTTTGTGAATAGACAGAATTGTTATAGAAGTAAGAGATCTACTCATGTTGAGTTAAGCCACTGAGATTCAGGTTGTGTTAGTTATTTTACTTTGCTAACCAGAGCCACCAACAAGCTGGGACCCCAGGAAGCATGGACTGGTGAACTGAAAGCATCCCTGGGAAGGGAACGTGGGGCTGGCTTTCGGGACTGATAGTAGGTTTTCTCCTTTGTAAGATGGGGAGGCAGGAAGGGTTTACTCAAGACCTCCAAGGCCTCCTTCGCTCTTCCCTTCCTCCAGAGTCTGTGATGTGCGTGTCTGACCGCTCCCTTCTCTCTGCTCCATCTCCTCCTCATTGCCTGCTGCCATGGAAACACATCCTCGGGACCCTGCCTCTATCACTCTGTTCTCATGTTTCATTTCTCAATTCTGCCTTAAGCACACCTTCTGCTGTAGGTTTCAATACTGTCTTCTGGATTCATGTCTTGCATTTTTGTTCTCAGAACCCCTCCTGGGACTTAGACATTCACTCAGCTCAGGTGCCTGGA
Organism: Galeopterus variegatus; assembly: GCF_000696425.1. Taxonomy (NCBI): domain Eukaryota; kingdom Metazoa; phylum Chordata; class Mammalia; order Dermoptera; family Cynocephalidae; genus Galeopterus; species Galeopterus variegatus. The sequence goes on along the minus strand of NW_007776588.1, from coordinate 1,920 downwards.
TCATTTGAGACATGATCCCCTATAATTGTAATATGCCTGGGCTTGTGCTTTCTGTATGATTAATCCAGTTATGACCTCGACAACACAGGCCTGTTTCAAACTTTTATAAGATGCCTGGGAGTTCCAGTGCTATTTGGGGGAAGATATAAATAGGAATTGTTCATTTAAAAGTCCTCCCAGGTGTTGAAAAGCAATCACCCGGTAACACCAAGGTACAGTATTAATATTTTTTCCAGAAGGACTCTATTTCTACTAACAGATTTGCAGATCTCATACTTTGCAAAGCTGGATGGAAGTCTTCATACTCACATCAATCAACACTTATCTTTCAAACATCCCACGGACCTGGGTCAGTGGAAAATTAATTTCATAATAGAACCACGGCTTTCTTCTTGGGAATTTGAGATGTTTATTCATTGCCAAGAGTACAGGGCTATAAAAGATAGTCTGTCATATAACAGATCCTACTTCATAAATGTGAGATCAAGGTAATCCTTTAGAATTTGGGGAGACATTTCCACAGTGGTGGGGCTAAGGGCCATGGTGGTGTCTCTTTCTTCGGGTGATTGCCTCAGGCAATGGTACGGAAACTTGGCAATGACTCGGCGACTTGGCAATGACTCACTCAGCTTCAGCTCCACACTTGACCCTTCCCCATCCATCAATTGCTTCCCTTGTGGGATTCTTCCTCTCAGTTTTTACTGAGAGCCTGCCATGTACTCAAGATAATCAATGAGTCCTGTGGCTTTTACCCTGGAATGTCCTAACTTCACCTCCAACTTCATACCTGGTTGCCTTGACTTGCTCTGGGAAATGAAGCCCCCTAGTTGCCACCTGCTACCAGTGATCTACCCCAAACACTTGTGCGATAAAATCAGCTTCAAATCTGATGTTTCCACAGAGTCTCCCCAACAATATCTAAACTCCGTGACGTGCCACCCCTCTATACCCATCTGGCCTTGTCAGCTAGCACCATCCACCTAAGCCCCTCTGCGACAACCCTGGGCTTAAGCAGTGAGAAACACTTAATGTTCTTCCATATATCATGCACTTTTATACCTGCCTGGCCTTTGTCCCTGTTGTTTGCCCTACCTGAGATGCCTTTGCTCTCTTCTCTACTTTCTATATTCTCGTGATCCTTCAAAACTGCATTCAAATGTCACTTCTGTCTATTTGGAAGATGAGAAAAGCAGAGCACTGTGTGCCAGGAGCCCGCGCTCTGCCATTCACTGGATGTAAACAAGTCACTTCTCCATAGTGGGCCTATTTCAATACTTGTAGATTTGGAAAGCTGGGTGGGCGATCATGTTCCTTCTTTTATGATAGGGTTTATGCCTTTGGCTATTTTCCAAAGTCCCTCAACCCATCTCCCCAAACCCTCCACAAAATGAAAACTACACACACTAACCCACAATCCCATTCCTGAAAAACTATCCTTAGAAGTAAGAACTCCATGATTCTTATTTTCAGATTGTTTGCACGTGTGCACATACACGTGGAAACAGTGAGTGCCCATCAACGGCAGCACGCTTGAACAAACAGTAGAGCTGTGGAGTAGCACACGGTCACCGAAGATGTGAGTTACACTGGTTCAAGTTGATTCGGAGGGATTTCTCGCTTATGTTGTTAAGTGAGGGGAAATAAAACCTACACGAGCACACGCGGAGAGATTTTAAAAATATGCCGACATTTTACCCAAAGAATGAGACTCACAAGCCTTGCTCCACATGTTTGCACAGATTACTGGAGCATCGAGAAAGCTGTGGAAGGATGCCCACTGATGCTTAGTGTCAATGATCTGGGTGCGGGGTGGGTAGGAGGTGAGGGAGAGAGAGAGAAGTAAACCAAAAATAAGGGTTTTGTTTGTTTGTTTGTTTGTTTTTTAAAGCTACTGATTTTAAAAAAGAAAAGCATATATTA
>NW_007776587.1:1880-3529 GCF_000696425.1 Galeopterus variegatus | reverse complement strand
CTACGTTTCTCTCCTTCTCCAGGTGGTCTCGGAATCTTTCCAGCAAGGTGGCCAGATGTCTTACATGGCAGCTCAAGACGCCAAGAGAAAGCAGGAATTGGCCTGGTGTCACTTCTACCATACCCTGTTGCTCAAAGCAGTCATAGGACTTCCCAGGTTCAAGAATACAGGACATAGACCCTCACCTCTCAATGGAGAAATACCAAAGAATCTGTGACCATCTTTAATGTCAAAACTTCCCACCCTGCCTCTGAGCCTGTCTCCCCATAATCTGATGTTTGGCTTCCTCACACATTTCAGCCCTGTGCCTATCCACCCCTGATCTCTGCAAAGCCCAAAACATGGTACTCTGCCGTCTGTACATTTCTGAGCCTTGTCCTCCCCATACCTCAGAACTCTGCCCTCTGTAACCCTCCCCTTTTTCCTCCTAACAATGCCAAACACTAGCTACACAAATCCAAATCTGCTCTGCTCAAGATCACACCTTCCCAGGGTGGGGCACATCCAGTGCCTGCTCGGGAGGTGGGTACAACTGTCTGGCCACCGAGGTCCACTGTGAGAGGAGAACAGTGATCGTCTCCATTTTGTAGACAATGAAAGGAAGTGCAGGAAGGCTAAATGCATTTTGGGGGCAATAATGCAGATGGAGTTGAGCTAAAGACCTTCATGGAAGCACTCCTGCTGACTGCGAGGTAGGGCAGGGCTCGGTTTTTCAGCGGACGGATTCCAGCATCTGGAGAGAGGTCTGGCAAGTCACTCTGTATTGCTGCTGCCACTACTGATAAGGCGTCTTCCCCCAGGGTTAAGAAACCTGCAACAAATGGTAGAGACTTTTCTTCAATTAGCAGCTTTTTTACAGCGCACACTCAGTTCGTGGTTGAGGCTCCCCAAAATTGATACCAAATCCACAGGTCTGGCTGCCTGCCCCCAGACAAAAAACAAACAAAAGTCGAATATTGGTGAAAATGGAAGCCAACTTTTATTCAGGAATAGCAGTGACCTGAGGACAGATGTTAGGTTAACCCATCTCTGCAGTAAACCTGAAAGAGAATGGCCAGGCTAAAGCCATCTCAAAGACTCAGGTTTATTGACTGGTTTTTAAGAGGGGGTTGAGGGAACAGAACGTGGGAAATGAAAAGCAGGAGGGAGGGGCAGGTGACCAGCGAGGGGCGAGGGCTTCACGCAAGTTCTCATGTGCGAAGTCTCACCAAGACTCTGTCAGGTTTCTGCTCTAGTCCTCACTGTTATCTCATGGTCCTGCTGGAGGGGTGGAATCAGCACAGCTTTACTGATGTCTTCTTTGGTTTCCCAGTGTCTGGATAGCATGTGCAAATCTGCAGCTCCAAGCTGGCTGGAAAACAACTTTACATTCATGTAAATAATATCATCTTGCCCCATAACCAAAGCCCAAAATATCAAATAACCTTGAAAAAAGAGGGAATTAGGAGAAATGCATGCCAAGAAAAAAAAAACTGTGTTTTTTTAAAATTTGCCTACAGCCTATGTGGTTTTAGGTCCCAACATGGCTTCAGTCTTGCTCACTCCAAAACTTTCTCAGTTAAACCACATTACTATAAAGTTTAAGTTTAAATGTAAAGGGCACTCTGTCCTCTCACCCCCTTTTTCAACCTCAAGGACTAAAACCTCTC
>NW_007776587.1:0-1102 GCF_000696425.1 Galeopterus variegatus | reverse complement strand
CTCTCATGACATCAGCCACATAGGAATTACCATACACTGAGAATAACAACAACAAAATAACTATCGTTTTTTGAGTACTTACTCTGAGCCAGATCTTTGCCTGTGTTAAATAATTTAATCCTCACAGTCACCAATTATTGATCTTTTAAATCATTGATGGCTCAGTAAAGAAGTTAAATAATTCTTGCACCTTTAGGAAAGGTAGAATCAAGATATGAATTCAATCACTTGGACTTGGAGCATATTGCCTTTCTAATAAATGCAATTATCTCTGAGATTAGGTAACTTGCCCCCAGGTTATGCATCTAGTAAATAATCTAGAGTTTGTCTGACTCCAACCCTGTCAATGCTAACTCCACAAGAGAAAAGAAAAGCCATCATATCAGGTCACATGTGGAAATGCAGAGGCAATAGCTTTGTTTAAGCTGGAGAAGAGACAATTTTGACAGGAAGGAGGGCACAGATCAATGCCTAAAGTTCTTACTTAGGGGATGCTCAAGTTCTTTATGAGGTGCCAGCAGTAGACGTAAAGAGAGTGAGAAGTTAGTTATAAGAGGCAGATTTCAGCTTGTTATCAGACAGACATTCCTCTCAATCAGATCTCCCAGTGAGGTGGCTTCCCTGAAGAGGAAACAGTGACCCCCTTGTCACTGGAGGTGTTATAGCGGAGACTTTAGAAGTCTATAGAAGGTTATAGAAGTCCTGAGACAGGGATGCCCCAGGGGATTCCTTCCCAGGGTTGGGGGTGTCTGGACTGAAGTCTCTCCTTAGCTTCAGGAATTGTTTATGCCTCAGTCCTTCCCCACCGGGGCCACTCTCCCACCTGTTCAAGGATTCCTCAGGAAAATTTCACAGATGCTTTCTCACCATGAAAGAATGGGGCAGGAAAGATTCACTCAGTAGTTCAGAAGCATCTACATTTTTTATTTTGTTTTATTTTAATTTTTCACAGATGGGCTTAACAATCCATGTGTGACAAAACCCTACAAAAGTTTCCTTGAAATATTATAGACATGCATTTCTCTTATTTGTTGATAAATGTTTTGCATAACCCACATATAAACTGAGTATGAACAAAAGTTTTGATCAGATCTATTTTCCC
>NW_007776586.1:2194-3529 GCF_000696425.1 Galeopterus variegatus | reverse complement strand
CCTTCTGAAGTGTGCCTCTGATCTCATCACGCCTACTTAAAGTCCTTCGGTGGCTCTCCGTTGCCCTCAGGATAAAGCCTAGAGGAGGCCCTTCACCATCTGACTGTATCCTCCTTCTCTACCCCACCTGCCAACTCCACTCTATTGTGGCCCTGCTTGGCCACTCTATGTCTCTGGGCCTTTGCCATCATATTCCCTCTGCTAGGAAACTCATCTTCCCTGCCTTTGCCTGATGCACTCCTACCCTATGTCCAAGGAGGTTTTTGCTTAGATGGCACCTCTTCTAGGAAGCATTCCCTGATCACACCCCCTTGATTGCGTATGCTATACGAAGTTATTACGCACCCCCTTGATTGCCCTCCCAACTATTTCCACAGAGCTCCATGACACTCTGTTTTGTCACTGCCTTTCTCCACAACCAGACTGTAAGCTCCTCAAGTGTGAGGATTATGCCTTGGTCACCGCTTTAGGCCAACACCTAGTGCAGTCTGATGGGTGTTCGATACATGCAAAATGAACGAATTAAGGAACATTGCCCAAGCTCACATAGCCAGGAAGTGCCAGACAAAACCAGGTAAGTTGCTTTCCAAGACTCATGTACTTCCCTTCCTGCTGTGCTGCTTCTGTGAATTGGTCAGAACAATCTGGCTCTTAGGGTTGTTTTTTAAAAACACCTTTAGTGAATAATAATTGATATACAATAAACTGTACATATTTAGAGGGTACAATCTGATAAGTTTTGATGTATGAATATACCCATGAAACTAACACCACAACGAAAATAGTGACCATATTCATCAGCCCCCAAAAGTTTTCAACAAAGTAAAAGATAGAACAATGGATTTTAATGTTACAAAGTACAAAAAGTTTGATTATATGGTTTCAGATTCCACATTACAACTAACCTCTAAGATATTCAGTTTTCTGAGTTTCGGTGTACTATCAAGGAATATCCACAATGATATGAAAAGGCTATTAAAATACTCCTCTCTTTTTTAACTGCAATTCTGCGTGAGGCTGAATTTTATTCATACACTTCAATTAAAACAACATATCACGAGGCCGGCCCGTGGCTCACTTGGTAGAGTGCGGTGCTGATAACACCAAGGCCACGGGTTCGGATCCTATATAGGGATGGCCGGTTTGCTCACTGGCTGAGCTCGGGGCAGCCGGTCTCAAAAAAGGACAAAAAAAAAAAAAAGAGAGATTAAAAAATGTAAAACAATGCCATTCTTCTCACTAAAATATTTTGGTTTTGGAAAATGTTAATTTTAAAACAAAAGTTATTTATGTTATCATATAATGGGCCAGAAGCTATTTGTTTTATAGATTTGC
>NW_007776586.1:0-1618 GCF_000696425.1 Galeopterus variegatus | reverse complement strand
TCAAGGGTTGAGATCCCCTTAGCGGTCATTTTTTTTTAAAAAAAAAAAAAAGAGAGATTAAAAAATGTAAAACAATGCCATTCTTCTCACTAAAATATTTTGGTTTTGGAAAATGTTAATTTTAAAACAAAAGTTATTTATGTTATCATATAATGGGCCAGAAGCTATTTGTTTTATAGATTTGCACAGGCAAGTGAGCATGTTCAGTGACTCCCCACCTGTAGTTTCAAGTAAACATTTTTTAACTTAAAACATCAAAACAATGCTGCAAACTTGTACACAACAAAATGGAGTTACTTATGCTAGGTTGGCATTGTTCTATACAACAACAGTACATATAACCCCCATAAACTAAAGATCTTTGGAGTCTTCAACAGTTTTTAAGAGTGTAAAGGGGTCCTGAGACTAAAAAGTTTGAGAACTGCTAACAGACCAATAGTTAGGGGAGTAGACTGCTAGGTTGGACTGCCTGTGTTTGAATCTGGGCTTTGCTCCTTACTGGTTTGCAGTAGAGCTTTGGGCAAGTTTGTAATCTCTCTGATCCCTAGTTGCCTCATATGTAAAGCAGAGATGATTATAATGGTGCTCACCAGGAAAGACTGCTGAGGATTAAATGAGTTAATACATGGAAAACATTTAGGACAGTGCCTGGCACACAGTAAGTGTCCATTAAATGTTAGCTGTCACCATCATCATCATCATCATCGTCACCATCACCATCATCTGCAACAGCAGCAGCACGCTGAACAGCCCAGAGGAGCAGAAAATGCTATCAAAAAGAGCCCTCGGAGTTTAATCTTTTATTTTAAAGACACCCTCCCTGCCCCGAGCATCAGCAAGGGTTCTATGGGATGAGAACTGCCCCAATGACTCTGCAGAACATAGAACAAGTATACACAGGTCCCTGTTCTCTAGGAGCTCTTAACAGAACAAGCCTCAGCGGATGGAGAGAGGTGGTATGAAATAGATAAGAGCTCTAGGATTGTCTCTCACCTTGACCATTTATGGCCCCTGCAGTAAAGTGCTTTCATGCGCATTTCCCCATTTTTCCCCCACAACAACCTTGTGGTAGTAGGTTAGGGAAGGGAGTAGTATCCCTACTTGTACATGAGGAAACTGAGACTTGGAAAGCTTAATGCAATGGCCCATAAGTGGTAAACGAAGGAGGGGAGATAAGAAACCAGTCCTCTGGTGTTCCTTCTGGAACACTACAGCGATTTGCAACATGCAGGAGATGGAAGGCTCGGACACCCAGCAGAATGCTCTCCATGCTCACCGCAGAACTGGGAGAGATTCCTCTCACCTGCAGACACCTGTGGATTCCACCCACCCTTACCTCCTTCCCACCCATCTCAGCAGAAGGGAGAAGAGAGATCGCTCCCTCTTCCTGCTTCAGAAATCCTCCCACCCACGTGTGTGCTCACCAGCTCAGGGACCTTTTCCATCCCTTCTCTCCTCCAGCTTCATGGAGATATTTTCATACAGTAGAATTCATTCATTTTAAGGGCCGACTCTGTGGCTCACTCAGCTGAGTGCGGCGCTGGGAATGCAGCGGCACCACCGAGGCCGTGGGTTCAGATCCTATATAGGGATGGCCGGTGCACTCACTGGCTGAGCG
>NW_007776585.1:0-3529 GCF_000696425.1 Galeopterus variegatus | reverse complement strand
GTGGCTTCCCCCATCTGTACATTTCTCAAAGTAAAACATCTGGGAGTCGTCCTGTATTCCGCCTTGTCCTCACCACCCACATCCAAATGGTCAGCCACTGTATCGAATCTCTCACCTCTTCAGTGTCACCATTGGATTGAACCATTTCCTGATGTCTACCACTCAACCACTCCAACAGCCTGAAGTGTTAGTTCATGCATTCACTCTTGGAAAACCAGTCTGTTTTCCAGCAGCTACTGCCAGAATGATCTTGTTAAAATGCAAATCAGAGAGAGAGAGGAATTTAATTTGGGCAGAAAATATATAATGACGTAAAATACAGTACAGGGAAAGTTTTAACTGAAGAGACATCTGTGTTGGAACAGTATGAATGAGCCTTTATAATAGAAATAGTTGAAATATAAAGATAACAATTGGTTTCTGCATCTTTAGATCTCAGATGTGCTTGAGAATTTTTCTTTTCTTCTTTTTTTTTCTTCTCTAGCATCTGGGTATTAAACCACTCTTGGAAAGGAATGTGAATGAGTAAACAAGAAGACAGTTTTAAATTCTTCTATCCCTGCATACTTCCCAAACTAGAATAATTTGCATTTCTATAATAAATTGTATTCTAGACTTGTTACTCCAGTAATAGTAGTAGACTATATTAGAAAAATGAGAAATAATGATCGAATTAATGAGCAATTTTTGTGGCTTTTATGTTGAATTTTTAGACCTTAACAGATTGCATAAGATGCTTTTTTTAAAAAAACAATTTATTTGTTAGCTTATTAAAAATATTTGTAATAACTTCTTACAGGTCAACGTCAACACTAACTGACAAGGTTAGCATAGGAAGAAAGCTGGGGTTACACACTTGACTTCAGCTTTTCCCCAATTTTTTTTTTTTTTTACTGAGTACTCCCTACCTCAGTAAATAGCAACATCATCCATCCAGTTGCTTACGCCAAAAATCTGGGATTAGTCCTTGATTTATTTCTTTCTCATGCCAGTTACCTAAGCCAGTCTTTCAAACTGTAAACATCACTTACTAACTCTACAGCTAACACCATCACTGTCACATTCCCTCTCATCTGAATGATTGCAAATCACTCTCAGGTCTAATTACACTTATTTTCTCACTCTACACATATTTTATTCATTGCACTTATCATTACTTTCATTATAAGATACCATATATTATAAAGTCTCAGACATTGTGCTATATTAGAATATATAATGTACATTACATTAATTTTTTTTCTTGAACCCCTTCTCTCCGCCAAAACTCCATGTGGAGTTCTATATTACCGATTTCTATAATAGTGCCTGGCACCAAGGTAGGCTTTTAAAATATGATGGATAATATTTCATTAGGGAATTTCAAATTAAAACAACAATAAGATATCACTATGCACCTATTAGAATGACTAATCCAAAATATGGACAACAATTGCTTTGGCCAGGATATAAAGAAATCTCATTCATTGCTAGTGGGAATAAAAAAATAGTACCTCCACTTTAGAAAACAGTGTGGCAGATTTTATACAACTAAACATACCCTTACCACAACATCCAGAAATCGTGTTTCTTAGAATTTACCCAAATGATTTGAAAACACGTCTACACAAAAAATTGCACACAGGTGTTTGTAGCAGTATTATTCATAACCGACAAAGCTTGGAAGCAACCAAGATGCTGTTTAGTAGGTGAGTGGATAAACACCTTGATACATTTATAAAATTAGAAATTTTTCAGTGATAAAAAGATATGAGCCATTAAGGCACAAAAAGACATTGAGAAAACTTAAATGCATATCGCTAAGTGAAAAAAAGCCAATCTGAAAATGCTACATACCATATTATTCCAATATGACATTCCAGAAAAGGCAAAACTATGGAGAAAATAAAACTATCAGTGGTTATCAGGAGTTATAGGGGAGGAAGGGAGGGATAGATAGGGCACAGAGGATTTTTAGGGCAGTGACACTGTCTGTATGATACTATAGTGTTGGATACATGTCAGTATACACCTGCCAAAACTTATAGAAAGTACAACACCAAAAGCGAACCCTAACGTAAATGATAGACTTTGGGTGATTATGATGTAATGCAGTTTCATCAGTTGTAACAAATGGACCACTCTGAGAGAGGATGTTGATAATGGGGGAGGCTAAGCATGCGTGGGGGAGTATATGGGAAATCTCTGCACCTTACCTTTGATTTGGATGTGAACCTAAAACTGCTCTAAAAATTAAAGTCTATTTTTAAAAAGGAGTAGGTTTACACACCAGGATATTCCAAATGTAATTTAAAATTCTCCAATGACTGACTTGTATGTCAGATTTTAAATTTAAATTAATTAAAAACAAATAAAATTTCAAATTCAAAACAAAAATTATATGGGAGTCAAGAGAATAAGTGAGCCATTCATTGTTTAAGTTTTTTTTAAAAGAAACTACATATTATAATATAGCCTGCACCACTTAGTCTGTGTAAAAAAAAATCTAAAGGTAGAATGGCAAAAAATGACAGAACATTCAAATTTTCCTTTTTTTACTCATAATGTCACATATGTTTTTAAATAATAAATAATAATTGTTCTAGATAAAAGACATTTCATTATTTGCATCATTAAACTGTATCCCTGAGTGTTAGTAGTACAGTTATATTGCTAAGTGGAATTTACCGTCTAATATACATGCCTTGAAAAGTGAGGAAAAACTACCTGAGATAAAATTTATTACTTTTACTCACAAATGTAAATTCATCTGTGAACTTAGTAAAATGAATTCTACTTTCAAAGTGTACATCATAATATTTTATAAAATGCTTGGTATGAATATAATCACTTTGGGGAGATAAACTAATGGTTAATGTCATCATTCATTAATTATTGAGAATTGAGACTATATATGTATATATGTGTCAGGACATGACATTTTTTGCTCAAGCCATATTAAAACCTTCTCATTTCACTTAAAGTGAATTCCACTTTGAAAAAAATGACCCACAAAATCCCACATGACCTTGTCCTTTCAGGGCTCCTTTTGATTCTGTGATTCTTTACACTCAAGGCACTTGCTAGTCTTTTAACACATGAATCTGGTTTCAATCACAGGGACTTTGAACTGCTGGTTCCTCTCCCTTGGATGATCTTCCTCAGGTAGTCTTATGACATCATCTCACTTCTTCAAGTCATATTGACCCCTGATCACAAGTCTTTCCCTGACCACCATTTGTATCCAGACCACCTTATTCATTCTGAGCAGCTCTTATCACAAAGGCCTTTCCTGCCAAATCTGTATAAAATATCATCAGCTCCCTAGGACACTTCCCATCACCTTGCTTTATTTTTTTGAATGTTACTTATATTGAAAGTAAAAAATGACATATTTTAAATGTATTCATTACCATTTGGTTGTTTCTGTACTTTAAGTTCCTATGTAACAAACTACCACCTACCTTAGTATGTAAATAAACCCAAACTTAAATTAGGAGTGTAAGAAACAGCTAAGTTTCAGGCATGCTGACATAAATATATATTAGAT
>NW_007776584.1:2449-3529 GCF_000696425.1 Galeopterus variegatus | reverse complement strand
CATTGCCGGTCCCGGTCCGGTACGGGCGCAACACTGAGGGTTGCGATCCATTGCTGGACACGAAAAAAGACAACAAGGAAAAAAAAATAAAAAAATAATAAATAAATAAATAAATAAATGGCACTACCTGTCTGGGTGTCAGGATAGTAGGACTTATCAAAGGGCAATACAGATGCACACTCTTTGCACCAGCAATTTTCCTTTTACACGTTTATCTTCAGGGCATCGTCAAGGTTGTTGATAAGGATTTGGTTATAAGGACTGCCATCCTGATAATTCACTTCTAGGACTGAATTTAGGATAGAAGACCAAATGGGAAGGAAGCAAAGCCACAAAGGGGCAGAAGACAGCAGAGGGAAGTGTTGTTGTCAGCACACACACACACTCATACACCCACCAGGTTCTGTCATCACAATACTAGAATTCCCCCAAGAAAGTGCACTGGGCTCAAAGAGGACACATCCAGCTCACCAGTGCAAACGGCTACAGGAACTCTGCTCTGAACCGTGCCCTTAGCAGTGTACAGCCTCTGACAAGATGCCACCCACAATGTAGATAATAAGGAATATCACAACACCCTGAATAACATGGGGCTATGAAAACTGATTATCTCACATCCATACGATGAAATGCTAGGAGGTAATAAAAACTTATAAATAATGAAAACAATGATGAGATGATTTTTTTTTTGCCTAAACAATTAGCAAAGATTAACATTTCTTCCAAGGTGTAGAGAAACATTTTCATTCCATATTATTAGGAATATGCCTTAGTAATAATGACTTGAATGCATTCTGTTAACAAAATTATACAGATTTTATAGTTTTGAAAGAATATTTTGGGGACGGCCCGGTGGCACACTGCTACAGTGCGCCACTTGGGAGCATGGCGGCGCTCCTGCCGAGGGTTCGGATCCCACATACAGACTGGCCGCTCACTGGCTGAGCGAGGTGCGGGCACAACACCGAGGGTTGCGATCCCATTGCTGGTCCCGGTCCGGTACAGGCACGACACTGAGGGTTTCGATCCGTTGCTGGTCACGAAAAAAGACAAAAAGGGAAAAAAAAAAAAAAAAAAAAA
>NW_007776584.1:0-1449 GCF_000696425.1 Galeopterus variegatus | reverse complement strand
AAAAAAAAAAAAAAAAAAAAAGAAAGGATATCTTGAGACACTTATTGTAAAGAAATGCTTACAAATATATTTGCATGCACTGTATATGAGCAAGGGTATTATTATACTATCGTTTATTAAAACATGGTAAATAAAGAGTTCCAGTCAACATGGCAGAATAGACGGTCCCCAGTGTCACTCTCTCCCACAAATCAACCAATTGACAACTATAAAAATGTAACATCAGCCAAGCTGGGGCCACTCGAGCTCAGGGGAAGAGGAGGAGAGACCTACAGAGTTCATGAAGGCGGGAGAAACCACGATGAGAGAAAGAAAAAACTGCTCTGAGCGTTTTGTGCCACAGCTGCTTTAAAGCTGTAACTGCTGAGCGCATGGAGCAGGAGCCAGCAGAAGCCGCAGCTGTGCCCTTCAGATGGAGTTGCTTGGAGGCAGCAGGGGAAAAGAGGGACTTGGTGGCCCCCAGGACAGCAAGACCACTAATAGGCTGCCCGTGGACCCACGCAGGAGTGAGGAGCCAGAACAGCTGAAAAAGGGGAGCCATTCAGAGGCCGGTGAGTCAACGCAAGGGACCCGTGCAGGGCCTGTCCCATGGGACATGTTTGGAGTATGGGTGGTGGGGGAGACGGGCCCACCAGGAGAACACTGGGACACAGCAAGGACAGCTGACCTGCCCCCCAATCAGCACAGGACCACTCAGAGGAGACTAGTCAGGAATGCACATCACATGGGGTGCAGTTTGATGAAAAAACTCAGGCCCAGATCAGAGTTTCTACACAACCCAGTTGCACAAGGTCTCTGGAGAGCCAGAAGTACCTATAAGTTCAACCATTAAACACTGAGCTGCACAAAAAGCCTTCCCTAGGGAAACAGCAGCAAAGCAGAAATTTAGCTCAACCACACAGCTCTAGTACTGGTTCCCACAGGAAGTTCCCCCTTTTGAGAAGGAAGCAAAGGACAAAAAATTAGTTCTGGCCCAGGCACACCACCAGTGCCTTGGGGCCAGCCAGGGGACATGAGGTATGGAGCCGGAGACAAGACCCTAGTCCACAACCACTCATGCCAACAGCACCTCAGGGCCTGGAACATGCAACCAGGAACCAGACCCCACTCCCACACCCACTCATATTGCCAGCACCTTGGGGCCTTCCCAGAAACCTGAGGCGTGGAGCCGAGGACCGAACCCCCCTCGCACAACCAGGCACACTGTGCCAGTGCCTCGGAGCACGACCAGGGTTCCGAGACATGGAGATGGGGACTGGACCCCCCTCCCACAACCAGGCACAATGCCAGCACCAAGGAGCATGCCAACAATAACCATGGCTGCCGTGGAAGCAGCTAGATACCAAAACCACCATGTAGATTGTCCACCAGCCACTGGAGTGCATTGGCACAAGGAGAGTCACTAGCAGAGATAAAGAAAAGAAGAGGATGTCTCTCTCCACAAAGCCC
>NW_007776583.1:0-3529 GCF_000696425.1 Galeopterus variegatus | reverse complement strand
CCCCCCCCCCCCCCCCCCCCCCCTGGTAAAACTTACCAGAGGCTTGACTGTTTTATTAGTTTTTTCAAATAACTAGCTTTTGTTTTTGTTAATTTTTCTCATCATTCCTTTATGTCTCATTTCATTGATCTGGCCTCATTTTCATTATTTAACAATTAATATTTATTTTTAGCCTTTCTCTTTTTCCTAATAACAGTACTTGAGGCTCTAAAATTACTGTTTAGTCACAATCCTCAGGTTTTAGTATGTAGTACTGTATTAGCTACCTATTGCTGCATACAAATTACTCCAAAACATAGCTTCTTAAAAAACAAATATTTATGTGGGCCAGCAATGTGGATATGGCTTAACTAAGTACCTCTGGCTTATGGTACCCAGCAAAGCTGCAATCGGAGCCTTATGGTCACCCCAGGGCTCAATATGGGGTAAGATCCACATCTAGGATCACTCTTACATCTGTTGGCAGGCCTCAGGTTCTCACCGGCTCTTGGCTGGGGTTATCAGTTGCTTGTCATGTGGGTCTCTCCATATGGCAGCTCACAACATGGTAGCTGGCTTTCCCCAGAATAAATGAGCTGAGGAAGAGTGAGAGAGGGCACCCAAGACAGAAGCCAGAGTGGTTTTGTAACCTAATCTCAGAAGCAACATCTCATACTTTCTGCTCTATTCTATTTGTTAAAGAAATCAACAAGTCCACATTACACTCAAGGCGAGGTTATTATACAAAGGCCTGAGCACCAGGAGGCAGGGCTCACTAGTACTGCCATGTTGCACAATTCTAAATACTAATTTCTCTTGAAAAATTTTTCCTTGAATCCATGAGTTATTTAGGGGTCGACTGTTTAGTTTCCAACTATTTTTAAAATGTGACTCTACTGTGATTAGTGAATGTGGTCTCTATGTTAAATCTTTGAAATTTTTTAGAAGTTTCTCTGATTTAAGACTTTTTATAACATTTTATAATAAATGTTATAACAATTTTATAACATTTCCTGAAATGCTTCCCTGCTTATCCTCTATCTACTTTTTAGATCAAGCTTCTATATCCTTACTGACTTTTGCATGTGACTGATTTGTGAGTTTATGATAGAGTTATGTCAAAATTCCAATAATGATTAAGAATTTATCAGTTTTTACAAGTGATTCATATATTCAAAATGACTTTAGGTGCATACTTGCCATCTTTTTATTTGTTTGTTTATTTGGCTGCCNTACTGTATTAGCTACCTATTGCTGCATACAAATTACTCCAAAACATAGCTTCTTAAAAAACAAATATTTATGTGGGCCAGCAATGTGGATATGGCTTAACTAAGTATCTCTGGCTTATGGTACCCAGCAAAGCTGCAATCGGAACCTTATGGTCACCCCAGGGCTCAATATGGGGTAAGATCCACATCTAGGATCACTCTTACATCTGTTGGCAGGCCTCAGGTTCTCACCGGCTCTTGGCTGGGGTTATCAGTTGCTTGTCATGTGGGTCTCTCCATATGGCAGCTCACAACATGGTAGCTGGCTTTCCCCAGAATAAATGAGCTGAGGAAGAGTGAGAGAGGGCACCCAAGACAGAAGCCAGAGTGGTTTTGTAACCTAATCTCAGAAGCAACATCTCATACTTTCTGCTCTATTCTATTTGTTAAAGAAATCAACAAGTCCACATTACACTCAAGGCGAGGTTATTATACAAAGGCCTGAGCACCAGGAGGCAGGGCTCACTAGTACTGCCATGTTGCACAATTCTAAATACTAATTTCTCTTGAAAAATTTTTCCTTGAATCCATGAGTTATTTAGGGGTCGACTGTTTAGTTTCCAACTATTTTTAAAATGTGACTCTACTGTGATTAGTGAATGTGGTCTCTATGTTAAATCTTTGAAATTTTTTAGAAGTTTCTCTGATTTAAGACTTTTTATAACATTTTATAATAAATGTTATAACAATTTTATAACATTTCCTGAAATGCTTCCCTGCTTATCCTCTATCTACTTTTTAGATCAAGCTTCTATATCCTTACTGACTTTTGCATGTGATTGATTTGTGAGTTTATGATAGAGTTATGTCAAAATTCCAATAATGATTAAGAATTTATCAGTTTTTACAAGTGATTCATATATTCAAAATGACTTTAGGTGCATACTTGCCATCTTTTTATTTGTTTGTTTATTTGGCTGCCAGGTACAGGGACTGAACCCTGGACCTCAGTATTATAAGCACCAGTCCAACTAACTGAGTGATTGCCATCTTTTTTTTATGATTTTTTTTTTTCCCTTTTTGTCTTTTTTCATGACCGGCAACGGATCGCAACCCTCAGTGTCGCGCCCGTACCGGACCGGGACCGGCAACAGGATCGCAACCCTCGGTGTTGTGCCCGCACCTCGCTCAGCCAGAGAGCGGAACCGGTCTGTATGTGGGATCCGAACCCTCATCGGGAGCGCCGCCGCGCTCCCAAGTGGCGCACTATAGCAGTGCACCACCGGGCCGGCCCCGTGATTGCCATCTTTTGAAAAACATTTTTATCATTACATATTGTTTTTCTTTATATTGTTTGTTTTATTAAACTAAATCTTTTACTGATACCAATATTGCTACACCATCTTCATTTTGTTTAGCATTTACCAGGTTTATCTTTCTCCATCCTTTAATTTTCAAACTTTCTGTGGTAAAAGTTGAAAACATATATAGTCAAACATATACAGTCAGCCCTCTATGCAGGGGACCCCCACGTATACCAAAATCAATGGATGCACAAGTGTCACAATTGGCCTGTGGAACTAAAGATATGAAAAGCCAGCCCTCCACACATGTGTGTTCAGCATCCTGTGAATACTGTATTTTTAATCTGTGCTTGGTTAAATCCACGGGTGCTGAACCCATATATAAGTGGACCCACGTGGTTCAAACCCATGTTGTTCAAGGGTCAACTGTATAGTTAAGAGCAACTATATGGCAAGGCTTTATAATTTTTTAATCTAATCTAATAGTCTGTTTTTTAAATGAGTTTAATTCATTTACATTTATTATTATTACTGATATCTTTTGATTTATTCCTACCATCTTATTTTGTGACTTCCTGTATCAGTTATCTACTGCTGTGTAACAAACTACCCCAGAGCCTAGCTGCTTAAAATGGCAATAATCATTTGTTTTGCTCACAGTCTGGGCAGGACATGATGAAGACAGCATGTCTCTGCTCCATGTGGCACCACGTGGGGACTGGAGATCCACTTTCATGAAAGCTCAAGAAGGCTGGCAAGCTTGCTGGGTGCAAGCTGGGGGCGCAGCTGGAGCTGTGGATCTGGGTCTTTGATTCTCCTTTGATTCTTCTGGGCTACATGAGCTTCCTCACTGTATGGAGGTTCCAAGAGATCTAATTTTGGAAACTACTTAGTGTTACTTCTACCATACTCTATTGTTTTGAGGCAATCACGAAGACTACTTAGGTACAAAGAAAGGGGATATAGACTGCATTTCTTCATGGGGAAGTGGCAAAGTTTCTAGAAGAGCATATGGGGCAGAAGATATTGTTGTGG
>NW_007776582.1:2922-3529 GCF_000696425.1 Galeopterus variegatus | reverse complement strand
ATTATATTTCCTAAAGTAGGAAAACCAAATGGTTCAACTTTATTTTTTTTTAGACAACACCTTTTCATTCTAGTGGTAGAGAGTGACTTTTTCAGAGCCAAGCATCCAAGAAAGAACCCTGAGCACACACAGGGCCCAGAACTTGCCGTCAGGATAAAGTACTGAGCTCAAATTTAGGATTCACAAAAGCCAGTTCAGGGAAAGGCCACTTCCAGGCAAGATTTTGAGCTGAACAACTTTTTCTTTTGGTACTCCAGTCTCCTAGCAGAGGCTATGGTGCCTGAAAAACCCTAGGTCAATTATCTGATAGTTTTAATGAAACAAAAAGCCAGTCTAGGGGCTTCTGGGCAGTATGTTTGGATTTAAGGTGAAGGTTGTATTTCTTCTTCTGGGAAAGCCCCATGCACTTAGAACAGACTCCTTAATGAAGTGCCAGTGATCTCAAAATTGGCCTTCAATGTCCTTTCCCCACAACCCGGTGCTTCATACTCTCATTGGGTGAGGGTGACTTGGCTCTCTATGGTGTTTCTGGGAAATGTGCTTGCCGGTCATCGTGTGTGTGTGTGTGTGTGTGTGTGTGTGTGTGTGTGTGTGTAGCTAATTTCCT
>NW_007776582.1:0-1290 GCF_000696425.1 Galeopterus variegatus | reverse complement strand
AAAAAAAAAAAAAGAGTTCTACTTTTTAAACCAATTTCCAAGAATTGCTACTAAAGAGAAGTGTCAAACACTTTTCCACTTTAATCATTTTCAAAACTTTTAATGAATCCTTTCTTTTAAACAAATAATGCCATTAGCATGGATGCTATGCAAATGAAATGCAGGGCTTGTATTTGTTTGGCTTCCTCAAAATTGTTTCAGAAACCTGATCACATCAAATATTTTTGTTTATGCAAAACAGAACCTCTCAATATATTTTTTTGAAGAGTATGTAGTTTTCCATTTGCATGTTAGTCCCAAGTGGTAAATTTACACTTTGAATGTAGAATTAACAAATTTCCATGTCTGTACTGCATTTTGAAACTGAAATCTTAGAGAAGTTACTTTCAAATGCCGAGGGCCCTAAGAATCCCAAACTGAATGACCTTATAGGCACCTGGATGCTGGAGTTTAGCACAAAGATGGCACTGAGGATACCTGTTTTCCCATAGTAACACCATCTTTGCAGTTATCAGTTTTGTACAGAATTCTTTCAAAACCTGATCTCAGGTTATCTTGGAGAATTCAGGGACAAGAATATACTCTCCGCAGCTAAGAAACCATTCAGATCCTGAACTGCTCAAATCTGCATCTAAAACCCTTTTCCAATGTGCTCTTTCCCAGTTTGGTGAGTGGGCCCTGGCAGTGCCACTTTCCTATGTCAGTGAACAATGTTATGGCTTGAGCGAGTTACGCATGATCACACTTACTGTAGCAGCAACTATTTTTTTCTTAATTGTCCTGAGATCCTAGAAAGGAAACAAGCGTCTGTGCTGACAGAGGAGCTCAGCGTGAACTCTCATTTTTCACATGGAGCTAATTAAAAACTGAAATTAGTTAAATATGGAAATGACACTTGCAAGCACTTTAGTAGAATTCTGGCAAAATCCCTCTGGAGTGCTGTGACATTACCTGCTGCTTCGAAACTCCCCAACTGAATTTCACAGTTAAAAGGCTGAGCAAAGGGAAAGTTATTATTGAGATTTCGGATTCAAAACGTGTCTGTAAAACTCCAAATTAAATTTCATGGCTGGCCCTTGAGTGGCTGGCAATATATAACGCAGGCCAATGGAGTGGGCTGCTCACAATGTCCCCTGCATGCAGGAGCTCCAATTACCCCTCTTTAGGTATGGTACTGTGGGTGGCATAGGTGCGACAATCAGAAGGTTAACGGATGTATTTCTCCTGGAATCTGACTCAAGGCAGTTCACACATACACAAATTCCCACAAAGAGAAGAGCCTGGACTCAT
>NW_007776581.1:2542-3529 GCF_000696425.1 Galeopterus variegatus | reverse complement strand
TTATTTCAGAAGAACTAGGCAATGCCTCTCATGGGAATGCAGGGAATGACTAAATGTTGTTGTGAAACACTATTATGTTTATTGTTGTTATTGTTAGTTTTGTTAAAATGTTATTATTTGAATTTCAGTCTAGATGTCCTCACATCCTCAGTATTTTCGTGCTTCTCTTTACTTAACCACATTTTGCTCACTTTATTGATCTTTAATATGGTTAAAATACTCGGGATGCAAAGGGTAAACATTAATATTAGCAAGTTTGTAAATTTGTTTAACATTTTGCTCAAAAACTAATGAAAACAGCATAAAATCTGTTGAATTAAATAAGACCGTCAAATTGTACATGAAGGATAAGCTCATCATGACCAAGAGACCTTTTTGCCCTTTAAAGAAGTGATTAAGATGATTGACCATATTAACAGACTAAAAAGAAAACAAATTTAACACCTATTTGTTATAAAAAATCATCTTAGAAAACTTAGAATAAAAGGAAACTTCTTTACACACTGGTAAAGAAAATTAATAAAAAACTTATGTCTAATATTAACTGTCTAAAATATGAAAAAATAAATTCCTCAAGGCAAGAATGCTTCTACTCACAAATTCTTTTTAACATTTATCCAAACTTTTATTATGCTCAACACTCTTCATTCATTTTGGGAAATCTAAGTTTCCAGTTAACATTATTTCCTTTTTTCCTGTTTCATTTCTTGTAGTTCAGGTCTCCCGATGACTCATTCTAAAAAACTTTTATTCAAACTTTTGGTTTAGTGCAAATGTCTTTATTTCACCTTTATTTATTTTATTTTTTTTTTAATTTTCATAATATTTATATACAACCAAGTGTATAAAAATTATTTCAACATGTGATCAAATATAAAATTACTTTAAAAATACCCTTCATATTTGTGCTAAATCTTTGAAATCTAGTTTGTATTTTACTTTTACAGCACAGAACTAGCTACATTTCTTTCTTTTTTTTTTTTTTTT
>NW_007776581.1:0-1562 GCF_000696425.1 Galeopterus variegatus | reverse complement strand
ATAGAGCACCCTGAAATTAACCCACGCACTTACTGCCATTTGATCTTTGACAAAGGCATCAAGTCTATTCACTGGGGTCGGGACTCCCTCTTCAGCAAAGGGTGCTGGGATAACTGGTTATCCATTTGCAGGAGATTGAAACTAGACCCATATCTCTCACCTTGTACTAAAATCAACTCAAAATGGATCAAGGATTTAAATATACACCCCGCAACAATAAAACTTATTAAAGAAAACATAGGAGAAACCCTTCAGCAAATAGGGCTGGGCACAGACTTCATGAATATGACCCCAAAAGCATGGGCAACCAAAGGAAAAATAAACAAATGGGACTATATCAAACTGAAAAGTTTCTGCACAGCAAAAGAAACAATTAACAGAGCTAAAAGACAGCCAACAGAGTGGGAGAAAATATTTGCAAAATACACATCTGACAAAGGACTAATATCCAGAATATATAAAGAACTCAAACATCTTTACAAGAAAAAAACAAGCAACCCAATCAAAAAATGGGCAAAAGAGCTAAGTAAGCATTTCTCTAAAGAAGATATGCAAATGGCCAACAGTCATATGAAAAAATGCTCAACATCACTCAGCATCCGGGAAATGCAAATCAAAACCACCTTTATTTTTGAAGTATGTATTCTGCCAATATAGAATTTCGAGATAACAGGTTTTTTTGTAGCACTTTAATGGAAGGGTATCCCATGCTCATTTGTCAGAAGTCCTGGTTTGTATAATACCAAGGTCCAGGGTTTGGATCCCTGTTCTGGCCAATTGCCAAAAAAAAATTTTTTTTAATAAAATTTTTTAAAAAGAAAGAAAAAGAAGACTTGGTTTGTTTAAAACGTAATTTCCGCCTGAAATGTTCTATAGATTTAACGAAATTTCAATCAAAGTCAAAGCAGTCTTTCTTAAAATAGAAATTGACAATTTAGCTGTAAACTCTATATATGAAAAGATAAAGGAGGCTTTAGATTACAAGGCTATGCTAATCAGCACAGTGTAATACAGGAAAAGGAACCCTTAACAGTATACACCACTACTATAAATGTACATAATCCTCAAATAGAAACATATCCAAGGACTCATTTGTTTTTATTTTCCTAATGTGTAAATAACATCCAATTAGCTTTTGCATTATAGAGATTGCAGGAGATAATCATAAAGCTATACTTTACACGATAGAGGCTAATTTTTACTTCTGGATTACAAGTAATTAGCTGGGCAACTGATACTTAAGCACTAATAAATTACTGTGCTCCCTAGGACCACCTGCCAATCTCTAGCAATCATAAATATTACCTTTGTGTCACAGCAGGCAGCAACGAAGTTAAGAGTCAGGTATCAGAAGAGAAAATACATTCCTTTTTTATGACATAATTTGTATCTTCAAATATAAAGTAGTCACACACAGGAAAAAATATGAGTTGCTATTTTGAAAAAATCAATATTAGGAAAATCTATTATATGCTTTTCAAAAAATATTTCTTTATAAAATATATATAAATACAGACTTTAAAAAAGTGATCACTGTTATTTAATTTTTTAGGAGTTTTTTT
>NW_007776580.1:2544-3530 GCF_000696425.1 Galeopterus variegatus | reverse complement strand
GTGTGTGTGTGTGTGTGTGTTTATTTATTTATATTTTAAGCATGACTAGTGCCTAGAAATGGGTTTCATCTACTGGAATAACGTAAAATGCTGCTGATTAATTAAGCAACTGACAGATTAAGATGAGAGACACAATCTCAAGGAACTTGACTTATATTAAATTAAAAATATTTTGAAAGCCCGGTCTTTCAAAAAATTATTTTGAAGAGGCTTTCTGCATTTTTAATTCATCGTCTTCATTGTTTTATTATAGTCTATGAGTTACTTAGCATTAGCAATTAATTCCCACATATAAATGTTAACTTTTTTTTGGAAGGCACCCACATATTTACATATTTGTGGTAAACCCATGATATTCTGGAAACGCCTGTGAGACTAAAGTTAAACAGAACTTATCTACATCTTGCCTCATCTTTTATTGTTTTACTAATACCCTGATATTACCTCCAGATTTCAACCTTCATTGAATTTTAAGTTTCAGGATTCTATCTCATTTGTGCATTCGTTGTTATGAAGTTTGCTGCCTGTTCATCGTTCTGCTTTTTAATTCTCAGGCATCTGATTTTGTTTTTTATTGAAACATAATTGATTGTACATATTTGTGGGGTACAGAGTAGACTATCAGTATTTGTGTACAATATGTGATGATCAAATCAGGATAATTAGCATTTTCATCATTGCAAACCATAATCATTCGTTGTGTCCATTAACCAGTTTCTCCCTAAATCTCCTCCTCCTTCCACTTTCCCCCTTCTAGTAACCATAGTTCTTTCTCTCCTTCTGAAAGTTCAACGTATTATTGTCATTGTTGTTTCTTTCTTTCTGATTCTTAATTGTGGAAATGTTTATGTGGTATGACTTGGAATTTCAGCTTGAATTCCCTTATGCCAGTATGCTAGAAATACATTCTTATTAGTGTCTATGGTAAGAAATACCATAAATTATGTAGGGCCTAACTCCTACCTGAGGCTTAATTTATCACATGG
>NW_007776580.1:0-743 GCF_000696425.1 Galeopterus variegatus | reverse complement strand
TTTTTTTATGATAATTATGTTCAAATACAATTTTCTGTTTGAAACATGGGGTCCAGGCTATAGCTTCATACACTGCAGTAAAGTCATCACCAGTATTTCTTATCAGTTCCTTTGGTCTTATTTCCTCCAACGAAGTCATTAAGTAAAAACATAACCACCAAGATATGTATTTCACATGTTTTTAAAGACATATATTACTGACTTAAGGCAGGTGCAAATAATTTCATGAAGAATAAAGAATAAATATACTGCAAAGAAGCCAAATGTTAGAGCTAAAAAAATAACCTGGAAAAATGTGTATTTACCCTCTTATTTTATAAACAAAGAAACCAAGGCCACTACAGTAGTTTTTCATCTTTGAAAAGAGTCAATAAACCTTCTGAGATGCTATCTTACATGGGGGGGGGGGAACAAAAGCAAATGTTTTCATAATAAGAGAATGCAACCACATCTGGAAGACTCAGAAAAAGAGAATATGCCTTAAAATATTCTATAGCAGAATGAAGAATCCCTAAGTAAATAGCTCAAATATACAGCAAACACATTTTGTGTCATCCTAGAAACATGCACATATAAAACAGAATTTTCACCCAATTTTATGTGGTTCACAGATCCCCGTTTATGATTCTATGAATTTATAAGCCCTAGTTTACTAATATTCCATTACATTATTTATTACATGCTGTACAAGAATTTAAACACAAAACTTAGTGGTATTCTACTGTGGCATGCAGTCTTGAAAG
>NW_007776579.1:3094-3530 GCF_000696425.1 Galeopterus variegatus | reverse complement strand
TGCATCATATCAATGTAAATACTATCAACATGATTTGGCACTCTTGAGGTTGAAATTGATCGCTTGGCAGTGGTAGTGTTTGTCAACTTTCAACACTATAAGGTTACTACTATTTTCCCCCTTTCCATACTTTTTTCTATTCCTTGTAAAGGAAGTCACTATGTGGACCACACTCTTAAGGAGTGGGGATTTATTAATGAGGGTAGAGCTTCTTTGTGAGTTATCTAGAATTCTGCATGGAGTTTGTCTTTCCTACATCATTTATTGTTTATTTGTGTGTTCAATCATTTATTTATATCAGTATGAATTCATGAATGCTTAATTTATACTTTGGATTATAATCCAATACTACTTCAGTTGCTCAAATAGTTCTAGCTTTGGCCATTGGGAGCTCTTTCACTTGGCTCCTGGGTCCCTTTGACATTTGCCATCAGTA
>NW_007776579.1:0-1485 GCF_000696425.1 Galeopterus variegatus | reverse complement strand
GCTTCTTAAAATATTTTTTTTTCTGGTTGCCCTAGAGTTTGCAGCATGCCATTTTGACTAATCTAAATACACTCTCAGCTGTCACTATCCAGTTTCACCTGTAGTGCAGAACCTTATAATAATGCATTCTCAATTCCCCTCCCTTCTCTAATAACATTGCTGTCATTCACTTCACCTGGCTGCGTGCTATAATTACTCAATGCCTTGTTACTCTTACTTTAAATAGTCAAATTTTAGATGAATTAAGTATAAGAAAAGTTAAAGATTTTATTCTACTTCCACTTCTTTTGTGACGCCTGTTCTTTCTTTATGTAGACTTGAGATTTTGACCTATATTATTTTCTTTCTATCTGTATTTTTTTTTTTTTAACTTCTTGCAGGGCAGGACTTCCAATAATGAATTTCCTCAGTTTTTGTTTGTCTGAGAAAGACTGTATTTCTTGTTCACTCATTCATTTTTGGAGGATAATTTCACTGTATATAGAATTCAGTCTGTTTATTTATTTTTTCAGCACTTGAAATATTTAACTCCACTTCCTTCTTGTTTGCATGGTTTTGATGAGAAATTATATGGTTTACTGTAATTCTTATTTTTGTTTCACTATAAACAAGATTTTTTTCCCCTATGGCTTCTTACAGGTTTTTCTCTTGTCTTATTTATTTTAATATACTTATTTTCAGTTTGAAGATGATATGCCTAAGGGTAGATTTTTAGTATTTCTCCTACTTGGTGTGCTCTGAGCTTCCTGGTTCTGTGGACAATTGTCTGGCATTAGTTTTGAAAAGTTCTTGGGAATAATTATTTCAAATATTTCTTTTGCTCTGTTTTCTGTCTTCTCCTTTTGGCTCCCAATTACATTAATGTTACACCTTTTGAAATTGCCCCACAGTTCTTGGATGTTCTGTTTATTTAAAAACAAAAACCAAAAAAACCCCACATTTATTCTTTCACTTTTTACATTTCAATTTGGGAAGTTTCTGTTGACTATCTTAAAACTTACATATCATTTCTTCAGTCATGTTTGATCTGGTGATAAGCCCACCAAAGACATTCTTCATTTCTGTTGCCATGTGATTTGCTTGTTTTGGCAGCTGGCTGGTATTGGGATCTGAACCCTTGATCTTGGTGTCATCAGCACCATGCTCTACCAAGTGAGTGAACCAGCTAGCCCAGTGTTGCAGTGTTTTTGATTTCTAGCATTTCCTATTGATTCTTTCTTACAGTTTTCATTTTTCTGCTTAAGTTACCCAGTTGTTATTTTCCCTTGATCTTTCAAATTTGCTCAGAGTGACGCCACCTGCTAACTCAAAATTAAGGCTCAAAACATATGCAAGAGTGATGGAAAGATCAGCGGATGTAGAGTCAGTGGGCTTGGATCTGAGTCCTGACTATATCACTTTCTGTCTTGTAACTTGGAGCAAGATTCATAACTTTTTCTTGGCCTCTGTTTTCTCACCTGAAAAAAATGAAGGTGAAGACATCTA
>NW_007776578.1:5800-6527 GCF_000696425.1 Galeopterus variegatus | reverse complement strand
CTTGCAAAAAACAGAAAAATTTCCCCAGGCTATAGTCTCTGTTGTAAGATA
This sequence comes from Galeopterus variegatus, assembly GCF_000696425.1. NCBI lineage: Eukaryota > Metazoa > Chordata > Mammalia > Dermoptera > Cynocephalidae > Galeopterus > Galeopterus variegatus. The sequence continues at coordinate 6,476 of NW_007776578.1, read as the reverse complement.
AAGAATTGTAACACAGCAAGGCTGCTGATTCAAAGACAGACAGTTTACTGATTGATGTGTAAAGATACTGGGAAGCTGTGTAGGGAGAAGGAGTGCTTGCCAAGATCAAGCTTTTGTTGGCGGATCATTTACATTGCCTTATGGAATGTCACTTTGCTTGTGTTACTGAATGTTACAGCCTATATTGTTAAACTATAACCCCTCCTGTGTTCTCTTCCTGTAACTTCCTGGTCTGGAGAATACATGCAGGAAGAGAACCCCAATTCATAGTTAATTTCCGAACCCCATTTCCTGGTTAATTTCCCAAATGGAAGGGATGCCTCTGTCTTGAGGGTTCCAGGAGATTAACCACTTAAGGGGCTTCTCACTGCTCAGAAGAGATGGGCTCTGCATAATCTTTTGTAGCTCTGTCACCCAGAGGAAGTGGGGTGACAAATCCATGGGAGGCAAAGCAACATTTATCTGTAAAATGGGGATAATAATCCTGGAAGAGAAGTTGTCAGGATTAAATAAGCCTCAATAAAATGTAGGTTTTTCTTGTTCCTAAGAAAATGCCACAAGCTTGCAGAGTGGATGCCCCTTCTCTTGTGAGGCAATGAGCAGCTCAGTCCACCTTCTGACTTTTCTTTTGTCCTTTTTTTTTTTTTTTTTTTTTTTTTTTTTTTTTTTTTTTTTG
>NW_007776578.1:2997-4823 GCF_000696425.1 Galeopterus variegatus | reverse complement strand
TTTTTTTTTTTTTTTTTTTTTTTTTTTTTTTTTTTTTTTTTGTCTTTTTTTGTGACCGGTAAGGGGATCGCAACCCTTGGCTTGATGTCGCCCACACCGTGCTCAGCCAGTGAGCGCACTGGCCATCCCTATATAGGATCCAAACCCAAGGCGGCAGCGCTGCTGCACTTCCAGCTCCGCACTCTCCCGAGTGTGCCACGGGGCCAGCCCCACCTTCTGACTTTTCTATCCTGAAAATGGTTTCAGCCGAAAGTCAAAGTCAGTAATACGAGTGGCACTTCAGTCCACTTAACCAGATCACAGACCCAGCAGCTTCCTCGGCACTCAATGCCCCAGCGCATCCCTTCCACATGCTGCAGGAAGCCGCGGGGCCCGGGGTCCTGGCTCTGAAACGCAGACCCTGCTGGACAGGCCAGCGACAATGGGACTCAGGCTGCTCAGCAGCCCCTGGCTTCCCACATGCTCCGGCTCCCTCCGTGTTCCATGCAGATGTGGACCAGCACAGCACAGGCCTACAAACACGGGCAATCCAAAAACAAAGATTTCTAGCAAGAAAAAATAGAGAAGCTGGTCTTTAACATGGTAAACGTAAATTTTCTGAACTTTATGAAGGTGTAAAGAAGAAATGACAAAACAGCATCAGAAAAGCTGGCCTGACCATGGAGAAAATTCACTTCAGCCGAGCACATACTTGTCCAGCATGTCCCTGTGGGGCCCTGGCAGGTGCAAAAGAGAGCAGGACTGGGTTTCCAGGAGATCATCACTGGACTTCCCATTAAATGTGGCCGGTTGACAGCACGTCCCCCAACACTTCAAGCTAGAGAAGGGCCGGGGCGGGGGTGGGTTTGCTGCCCTCTTTCCCACCCTGCCACACAGCAACCACAGCCAGGTGGACCGTACGTGTCCCCCACCCCCACCCCCGTGGGATCGGAGAATTTGGAGGATTCCTCCCTGGAAAAACTTCCAAATTGCACAGACTCACCAAATGATCAGAAAAGTAAATCTTAAAAAGATCCACGCCGAGGAAAATAATCTTGAAATAATATTAGATTCTCAAGCATGGAGGAGTTTAAAGGCCATTAAAGGTGGGTGGAGGGTGCAGTTGGGTATCACATGTCCTCAGCCTTCTTAATAGAAAAACCATGAACTAGACAGAATCCTGTGGGAAAATAATGTTTAACCAAGTGAAAGAAGCCAGTGCTTATGAGAGCAGAATATGAAACTCAAGTGTCTGAGGACTCGAAATACCCACCTGCATGGAACTTTCTCAGGAAACTCCTGGAGGACGCGCTCCCCCCAAACACGACAGCAGGAGCTGAGAAGGAAGAAAGTGATGGGACCAGAACACAGGACATCAGCCAGAGTAGAGTGACACGGGGAAGTCCCAGGGTCATTACCACCCAGGGAGGTGCCAGGGCCACAGCTGCGTGCAAGGCACAGACCCAGGTCACCACAGGAAGACGAGGGGAGGCTTACCCGATAGATTATCTGAGGTGCTGTGCGTGTGGGACGTGGCAGTGACAGGCCCTTTACAGCAGCACTTGGTGTTAGGGAAGAATTTCGAGGAGATGTGGGAGTGAATAAAAATGCTTGAAAAACAGAATTAGATGCAGAGCAAAAGGAACGTAATCCCAGGACAGGACATGGCTCAGCCGTGAGCAGTATTTCACTCCTCACTTAGATGTGAACACTGAACATTGGTTTAACTTAAAACTGTGTTATGATTAGAAGGACAAGATACAGAAAGGGGACAGGCGGGAGCACAGCCTCACTGTGGCAGAGACAATGCCACATGCTCACCAAACCCTTTCCCATCCTCACAGGCA
>NW_007776578.1:0-551 GCF_000696425.1 Galeopterus variegatus | reverse complement strand
CCTACTTCTAGTAACTATAGGTCTGTTCTCTCCTGGAAGTTCAACATTCTGTGGTCTCTCTCTCTTTCTTTCTTTCTTTTTTTTCCCCCATGAGTTAGACTTTATTTATTTATTTATTTATTTATTTATTTGGCCACAATACAAGTCCCCATACATTGAAAAAGACTAAGGTCATAGAAAATATGTTCTCCAACCACAACAACAGAAGGAAATTTAGAAAATTCACAAATGTAATTGGTTAGGTACATGAAAATCAGCTACATTGTATATTGATAAATTAAAAAAGAAAAAAAAAGAAAATTCACAAACATGTGGAAATTAAACAACACTCTCCTAAATAAAGAATGGGTATAAAGAAAAATCACAGGGAAACTAGAAAGTACCTTGAGATAAAGATCAAAATTTATAGGATACAGGGCTCACACAGTGCTTAGAGGAAAATTTATACTTTGTAAATTTATACTTGTAAACACCTATATCAAAAATAAGCATATCAAATCAGTAATGTAAACTTCTCCCTTAAGAAAATAGAAAAAGAAAAGCAAACTAAG
>NW_007776577.1:3023-3530 GCF_000696425.1 Galeopterus variegatus | reverse complement strand
AATTTGGGAGGGAACCGAGAGCCTGAACTTCAGTTGTAGAAACCAGCACCTTGAATAATGATCACGAGAGCCCCAGGATGCTTCTGCTCACGGCCCCTCATGTGCGAGAACAGGCTGGTGAGGACAAGGGACCTCTATGTGTGTAACATCTATTTCCAAGGCTGATATACTTCTTAGTTTGTCAAGAACTTCACTTGCAATGTCTTGATCATAAATCATTTTATGTCAATTGATAGTGAAGGAAATTGACTTTAAAGTCTGGTGGCCCTGTGTTTGCAGGTGTGGATGAAGCAGCCACCACTGANAATTGACTTTAAAGTCTGGTGGCCCTGTGTTTGCAGGTGTGGATGAAGCAGCCACCATTGATGTTCTAACTAAGAGAAACAACGCTCAGCGTCAACAGATCAAAGCTCATACCTCCAGGAGAAAGGAAAGGCAGGTTAGAACGGTCACTGCAGGTATTTAATTTCGGTTGTATTTGAGTTTAAACACGGATTCTGAAGTGTA
>NW_007776577.1:0-722 GCF_000696425.1 Galeopterus variegatus | reverse complement strand
GAGGGTAAGTTGTAATGTCCAACAGTACAAGTGCCTTAGTTGGAAAGGAAATTTGATGCACATTCTTAAAATTGAATGTGGCTGTTAATTATGGAGGCTTTGGAAACCTTACATTTAAAAATATTTCTTTATTGTTTGGCAAATGTCTATTGAATGCACACACTGTGATCAGGACATGTTCAAGTTTCTAGGATGCTGACAGGGGAAACAATATCCCAGACCTCATCAAGCTTGCACTGTAACAGAAGATGTACTTATAGGACAAATGGCCACATATTATTGCAATGCAAAGCTCAATTCAGAACATTGAATTTAAATAATTTTCTAAAAACATTTTCTATTATTCTGAGATTCATTTTATAACATTTTATAGAAACTTTTTATTGTTTTTATAACAAAAAATTCTCTAAACAAAATATCCTTCACTTGTCCATGAAGAGGTAAAGAACAATTTTATAATTTTCTGTTGAAAACCTTAATACCGTTACGAACATAAATGATTCAATTACTCTTTATCCCTAGATAAATTCATGGGGATGAAAGACTAGTCATGGCTCATTTTATTTTGTCAATGAAACATCTCATTTAAATGATATGCTCAGCACTAAAAGAGGATAGCTGCAAATTTTTTTTACTATTTTCCTTCCCTAGTTTCCCTGAGTCTCTGGCTTTTTTGTTTCCCCACCCTAACATGTGGCTCTATAGGGGATCTTCCTGCTTGA
>NW_007776576.1:2923-3530 GCF_000696425.1 Galeopterus variegatus | reverse complement strand
AAAATATTTGTATTTGCAACAAACAAAATAAATTAACTGCAGTTAATCTCCACATACTAGTAGAGATGGTTCTTCATTTAGGAAAATATCTAGAAAAGGCCTCTTTGGGCATTAAAAGTAACAGTCCATGTATGATAGGAAAGAAGAGGAAATTGGAAAGAGAAAGGTGAGCTGCCCTGCATAGGAAAGTGAAAGAAAGCTTGCTTCTTCCCTGGGTTGCCTGGGGTAGAGCATGTGAGGCCATGGGAATGAAGAAAGAAGAGGGGAGAAGGGGCTCCATGGTTAGAACAACATGACATGTGCATAGGGCGCATATTGGTAAGAAATCCTCCCAAGTGGGAATGCTCAGTCATTTTCCAGCCATGATGAAATTTGACATCAATATTAAAACTATTTCTAACACCATGCTATACTTCCCAGTATTCATTCCAAGACTTAGTTATCTTCAAACAATAAATTTGCACCAGTGATAATTTAGGGGAATGGAACAAGACAGGTGTCTAGTGTGGAGAAAAGCAGGTCACCAAGAATGGCCAACAGACAGGAAAGCCAAAGATAGTCATGGATAGATTACGCAGGGGCAGCGAAATACAGCAAGACTGCAGCA
>NW_007776576.1:0-863 GCF_000696425.1 Galeopterus variegatus | reverse complement strand
GGGGGGGGGGGGGAGGGAGAAAGGGAACCAGCATAAGGAGAGAAAAAGAGGAAGTTTGGCAGGAGTGAGGGTATGGTGATAATCAGAATACAGGGGAATCGAGCAGACCAGGTGAAGTTCTAAAGGTTTCTGCAGTCATCTGGGAAAGCCAGCTGTTAGCCCTTGCAGCTCCTAGAAAGTTTGACTCAAGCACAGCCCCTCCTGCCAGAGGGAGGAAGCCCCCAGGCCTGTGGGAGGCTGGACTGGGGTGTAGGTACTCTTATGGGGAGGAGTAGTCTCCTCTTCCATCACACCCCTTTACCGAGTAAACAATAAAGAAACTCAAAAGTAGTTTTTAGACAACTTGAGGCCCTCCTGTATGCCAAATACTGGGCTAGATATGAAGGACACCAGAGTAAATAAATTGGGTAAAAGCCCTCGCTGCCCTGTAACTTGCAGTCTCGTGGGAGATACAAACTAGTACCATTAAGCATTATCTGAGCATAATATCAGTGCTGCCCACAATGCACAAGAGATGATTTTACGTTTATTTTAATGTGCAATGAAAACAATATATAACCAGTGCATTGAATTTTTGCAAATATTGCTTGGGATAAGATTGAAAGGAGAATGAGTTTAAAAAAAAAAGAAAAACGTGGGGGGTGGTAGGGAACTGATTGTTAAAACATGGTACATAAATTATAACGCAGATAGAACACGGATAAAACATTAAAAATTCTTCATGTGATGTGTGAGTAACTATAATTCAGGAAATACCACTTCATGCCGTGAATCCACACAAAATCCTCTAAAGTACCCAATATTTTTTTTTTTTTTTTGTCTTTTTGTCTTTTTTCGTGACCGGCAACGGATAAAGTACCCAT
>NW_007776575.1:0-3530 GCF_000696425.1 Galeopterus variegatus | reverse complement strand
TATATATCTCTTATCCACTCATCTGTCTTTTCCATATTAGCATCTTCCTAGGCTACATTTTCGATATTTTTTCCAATTTATCTTCCAGGTCACTAATTCTCTCTTTTGGTGTTTTTAATCATCTGTCAAACCTACCTATTGAGTTCTTATTTTCAGATATTATATTTTTTCGTTTGGGGATTTCTATTAATGTGCTTTTTCAAATTTTCTATGTCATTTTTATATACTTTCCAATTCTCTACCAACATTTGCAAAATTGTCATTTATCCATTTATAAACAGTAAGCATAATTATTTAAAATTCTATGATGTCTGATCTTCCAATACCTGAACTACAATTTCTAATGTTTTTGATTTTTTTTTAATTTTAATTTTTTTATTTGACATGTAATAATTATACATATTAATGGAGTACAGAGTAAGATACTGATACATGTACATACTGTGTGATGACCAAATTGGCTAATTAGCATATCTATTTCATCCACCATTTCTTGAATTCTTGTATGCCTGGCATAGTAAATCCCAGAAATAGTATTTGAGGAAAAAAAAAAAACCATTTAGAAATAATTCGAGGCCTAGGATGACATTATATTTTTTCAGGCATCTGGTTGCATTAGCAATCGAGAACCACTTTAATCCAATATCAGCATCTAAGATTTTTCTAGAACATTCAGTTAAATTGAATCTTGGTTGCTTCTGCCTCTCCTCTCCTATTCTTATACTGTAGTTCCTGGATACCCAAAGCTCCCTCAACCACAGGGACTTATCACAGCCATCATTCTTTTTAATTTTTTTCAAAAGTCTCTAGCTGGCTTCCAGTCAAGATGGCAGAATAGATGGTCACCAACGTTGCTCTCTCCCACAAATCAACCAATTTACAACTATTAAAAAGCAAGTACTGAGGTGTTTCAGTATATTAACACTAGGGTGTACTGCCTAAACACCAGTATGAAATTGGCTTTTATTTTTTTTAACTTTTTCTGTTTGATATTGAAAGTGACCATTCACTTTCAATGTAATTTGCAATTTCCTGAGTATAGTGAACCTGAGCATCTTTTCATATGCCTGCTGTGTTATTTGTATTTGTTCTTCTAGGATTTGTTCATGCGTGCACTTTGTCTATGTTTCTATGGTTGTATCGTTTTCCTACATGTTTATGAGTACTTCATATATATTAGGTATTAGTTCTTCATCTGCCATGTTATGCATCTATTCTTACAATTGTTTTCCTACTAGATTTTTAAAGGTAGCTTCTGCCAAACAAATTTACCCTTTTAATACTAAAATATGTCCATCTTTTCCTTTATAGCTTTTCATTTTCTGGTCTTGGCTAAAAAGGTTTCCTCATCTTTGGGTTATACATATATTTCCAAAGAGTTCCTTGCAAAATTTTTCTTATTTTATGTTTTACAGTTAAGTCTCTATTTTATTTCATCTGGGGCTTATTTTAGCATAATATGTGAGAGAGAAGCTCAACTGCATACTTTTTTTGATAGGTAACTAATTGAGCCAGAATTATTTTAAAAACAATCCTTTTATTCCCCACTGAATTAAAAGAGCACATTAGCCATACACTAAATTCTCATATAAACTGAGTTCTGCATTCTTTGTTCTGTCCCACTTCATGTTTGTCTAATTATATGTAAGCATTTTGTTGATTTAGAATGATTCTAATAGAATATATTAAATGTTTCTATTCATTTGGGGGCAATAGACATTCTAAGGAAATTAAATGTTCCCATGTAGAAAATGATGTGCCATTTCTTTGTTCAGGGTTTGTTTCAGGTATTTCAATAAGATATTACTAAATTTTCATGTAGATTTATGTTTCCCATTTGTAGTTTATTGATAAATATTTTTTCAATGGATTTTTAAAATTTCGATTTCTAGGTGTTCATTGCTAGTATAGAGGAAAAAACGATCAATCTTTGTATATAATCGATGGGTGTACAGCACTGTTCTAATGCTCTTACTCATTCTATATGTTATTTTTAGTAGAGTACCTCAAATTTATACTTATATAATCATGTCATTTGCAAATAAGATAATTCTATCACTTTTTTTTACATATTTATGTTTATTTCATTTCTCTGCCTTATTATATTCATTAGCGTTTATAAATTATGTGATGTTCAGACATATTATTTAAAATATAAAATGTTTCAATGAATTTCTTTGTGTTTTGATTAAACTAATACAAGTAGCAGGATTTTAAAAATGAACCCTTTACAAAAACAATGTTTAATTATTAAAATTATCGCTAAATAAGAAAATGCTTTTTGAGTTTCCTTTTGCCTTAAAACAAGTGTGTCAAAGATCCTTTTAAAAAAATTTACATCCAGGTCCAGGTCTGGGGCAGCTGGTGCCATTTGCCTCAGGGCCCTGAAGACTACAGCGGGGGAGCCGTGGGCCTTGGCCCCACCCACTGCCTTCCAGGCAATAAGTCCCTGCAACTGGGAGCTGGTGCTACTCACCCCCAGGGACCTGAAGACCAGGTGGAACTGCAGACCTTGTCCCCTTGCACTGCTGTCCACAACTGGGCCTGCCACAGAGCCAGAATCAAAAGCCTATGGGAACCTGAGATGGGCGGGCTGAGGGCCTTAACCACATCCCTTCTTCCCCCTACCCCACAACAACATTTTAGAGTGTACTTATTAGACATGAGTGTTTCTATGGGGTATGTAACTTATCTGCTCATGCCCTTCACCGATTTTCTGCTTAGATTTTTTCTAATTCATTTTTAAGAGTTCTTTTTTTATTAAGGATGATAATCTTTGAGTTAAATTTGTTCTTTATCAATTGACATAAAAATTAATTTTAAAAAAATGTTGAATTAAAGAAATTTTAGACACAACAATCACAGTTCCTTGAACTTGTTAAGACAAGTGAGCAGATAGGATGATGGGTGGGAGGGGGGAGGGATGAATCAGTAAAGGGACACGAAAATCAACTACATTGCATATTGGTAAAATAAAATTTTTTAAAAAAAGAAATTTTAAAAACTAAAAAAGAAAAAAAATTACATCTCTTTTATCAATTCACTCAGTCTCCAAAACACTTGAAATATAAGGTGAGGATAATCAGCCATGCCCCCCTCCCCTGATGCTCGTATCCAGCCCAGCCATGACCATCAAGTGTCCACTGGAAGTGCCTCAGGTTCCTAAGCCAGGGTGTTGGGGGGCGAAGGGCCTCACCAACACCCCCCCAACCTCTGCTTCCAGGCCAGCTACGACCACCAGGCTGCTGCCTGAAGCACTCTGGGCTCCCCTGCTAGAGTGAAGGGGTAGCTACAGGCCTTCATCATGACCCCCCATTTCTCTTCCTCTCACCCTATGTCCCCCCTTTTCCTCTCCTCCTCCCTCCCAACTACTCTACAAAAACATCTTAGACTGTAAAGAAGTAATAGTAATAATAAATAAATATATTTTAAAAAATAAGATGAGGATCATGTAGTCGGGATATCAGTTTTTAGAAAAAAAACAAAACACATGGCCATATTTTTTGTAAACTATCAAATTATATTTAAAA
>NW_007776574.1:2331-3531 GCF_000696425.1 Galeopterus variegatus | reverse complement strand
ATACATATTTATGATTGTTATGTCTTCTTGCTGGATAGATTCCTTTGTCATTACATAGTTCTCTTCTTTGTCTCTTTTTACAATTTTTGGTTTAAAGTCTATTTTATCCAATATAAGAATAGCTACTCCTGCTCATTTTTAATTTCCCTTGTGTGGTTTATCTTTTCCATCCCTTCACTGGTAGTCTATGAGTGTTTTTACAGGTGAAGTGAGTCTCTTGTAGAGAGGAAATAGTTGGGTGTAACTTTTTAATCCAATCAGCCAGTCTGTGTCTTTCATGTGGGGAATTTAATCCACTTACATTTAGGGTTGTTACTGAAAATATTGTCTTACTTCTGGCATTATAGACTTTCATTTGGATGTTTGGATATCTTTTGTTTCCTTCTTTCCCTTTTATTATTTGTCTTCAGTGTTTGTTGGTTTTTGGAGGTAATAAGATATAGTTTCTTTCTTTCTCATTTGCATTTTTGTTCTACCAGTGGGTTTTGTTGTTTGTTGTGTATTCATGGTAGTGATTATTGTTTTGGGGTTCCAGATTCCAGTGTCCCTTGAGAATTTCTTGTAGGGTTGGTCATATGGTGGTGAAGTCCTGTAGTCTTTGTCTGGGAATACACTATTTCTCTTTCATTTCTGAAGGATAGCCTTGCTGGATACAGTATTCTTGGCTCACAGTATTTTTCCTTTTATTTGAATATATCATTCCATTCTCTTCTGGCTTGTAGAGTTTCTGTTGAGAAGTTCACTGTTAGTCTGATGGGTCTCCCTTGTAGGTGATTTGATACTTTTCTCTTGCTGCTTTTGGGATTCTCTCTTTATCTTTGAGTTTTCACAGTTTGACCATTGTGTGCCTTGCAGAGGACCTTTTTGGATTTAATCTGTTGGGGGATCTTCAAGCCTCCTAAATATGAAGGCATGTATCTCTCCATATACATCAGAAGTTTTCTGCTATTACTTGTTTTGAATATGTTCTCAATGACTTTTCCTTTCTCCTACCCTTCAGGAATACCCATGATTTGTATGTTTGTGTACTTGAAGTTGTCTGCTATCTCTCTTAGATTTTCTTCATTTTTAAAATTCATTTTTCTTTATCTTTTTTTTTTATTGTCCTCCTGAATTATTTCAAAGAGACTGTCTCCAAGATTGGAAATTCTTTCTTCTGATTGCTCTAGACTGCTGCTTAAGCTCTTGGTTGTGTTTTTT
>NW_007776574.1:0-1224 GCF_000696425.1 Galeopterus variegatus | reverse complement strand
TTTTTTATTATGCTGAACAACTCCTTTAGCTCCACAAATTATATTACATTCTTTTTTAAAGTATTTATCTCTTTTTAAATGTCCTCCCTCATATCCTGGAAGGTTTGTTCAGTTCATTGTGCCATGTAACTGTGTCTTCTTGTATCTCATTGAGTTTCCTTAAGGTTTTTACTTGGATTCCTTTTCAGTCATTTCAAGGGTTCCTATTCTATGGGGTCTGGTACGGGAGAGTAATTGTGTTTGTACAATGGACTCATTTTCTTCTTCTTCTTTTTTTTTTTTTATATTTCTAGTATCTCTACATTGATGTCTGATCACCTGGTAGAGCAGTTGCTTCTTCTATTACTCTCCTTCCTTGGACTCTGCTGGTGACCCTCCTTGTGTTAATGGAGTCGAGAGGTCAGTGGTCTGCTGCACAGCAGTAGACTGCCCTTGTGGTGGAAGTGGCAGTGCCCTTGGAATAATGCCTGTATGGCAGCAGTGCCTCCAGCAGCAGCAGGCTGCTCACGTGACAGTGGTGGCTGTCTGGTAGAGCCAGTGGTGGTAGCAACTGTAGTAGTAGCAGTTGCAGCAGCTGCCTGCCTCACTGCAGTATCTGCAGTGGCAGCCTGTGCAGCCACAGTATCTGCAATGGCAGTGTGGTTACCTCTGAGAAGTGGCAGTGGCATCAGCAGCTCCAACTGCCTCCCTGGCATCTGTGGTGTCCTTTGCAGCAAAGGGGTTAGTTTGTGGGGGTGGCAGCAGAGCCAGTGGCTACAATGGCCTCCCTCATGTCTTCATGTGTCTTTGGTGGCAGCAATGTCTGCAGTGGCAGCTAGATTACCTTGTGGTGGTGGCAGCAGTGCCAGTGGCTGTGACAGCCTTCATCACATCTGCTGTGTCTGCATCGGCAGTGGTGCCAGCAGCTGCAACTTCTTCCCTCACATCTGTAGTGTCTTTGGAGCCAGTAGGATTACTTTATGGCAGCAGCAGTGATGCCGGTGGCTACAACTGCTTCCCTCACATCTACAGTGTCCTTGGTGGCAGTGGGGTTATCTTGTGGAAGCAGAAACTGCAGCAGTGTAATCTTTCTCACATCTGCAGTGTCCTTGTCCGCAACAGAGTTAACTTTCTGCAGTGGCAATGGCATGGTAGTTGTTGCTGCATCCCTAAAATTGGAGAACTCTGTGGCTGAAGCAACAGGCCACCTGCAGGTCTGCTGTTCTGTGGGGAGCTTCTCTGTGA
>NW_007776573.1:0-3531 GCF_000696425.1 Galeopterus variegatus | reverse complement strand
AGTATTTCTGCAGTAAAACTATCTTGATTGTTTTTTGTTTTGTTTTGTTTTTCATGTCATGAAACAGATGTTACTAAGGAGGCCCAACAGGGGCAGCATCACCTGGGAACTTGTTAGAAATGAAACTCCTTGTGCCCCATCCCAGACCTAACTAAATCAGAAACTCAGAGGTGAAGCCTAGCAGTGGCTTTAACAAGCCCTCCAGGTGATTCTGATCCTTCTAAGATTTGAGAATCACTCTCCTATAACATGCTCGTTGCACAATGAGCTGTATAGTGTGGGTATCCACTAAATATGACAGGATTGACTATCCCTCTTCAGTCCATGTGCATGGAACACTAACAATTCAAGCTCAATTATATTTTCTTCACAGTCAGGGTGATTGCTCACAAATGACAATACGACCATAGCAAACACAAGATCCTCTCTGCACCTATTACATTCTGTGCAAGGCATCTGGTTTCTAGTGTTGTCAGTATAGCTAGTTTTCATTATTTTGTTACTATTCATAATTAAATATAACAGAAGACCTTATAACTGATGTTATTGGCTCGCATAGATGATTATTTAAATGTTGAATAAAATAAAAATATCAAAGAGGAGGACTGGGAGTCATGCCAGAACAGACAGGAGCTGTGTGCTGGGGGACCACCAACCCAGGCCAGCGCCCACCACCCAGAGAGGCCTGAGAGCCACCTGGCCCACACTGCCCTAGTCATCCATGCAAGAACAGGCAGGAGCCAAAGGACCCCCAACCCAGGTCAGTCCATGCTGCCTAGAGAGGCCCTAGAGCTGCCGAGCCCACATGCCCTGAGTCAGCCATGACAGAACAGGCAGGTGCCATGGGACCCCTGCCCCAGGCCACTGCCCACTGCCCAGAGAGGCCTGAGAGCCACTGGACCACTCCCCAAGTCAGCTGTGCCAGAACAGTCAGGTGCCACAGGACTCCCCCCACCAGCCCAGGCCAGTCCCCACTGCCCAGAGAGGCCCAAGAGCTGCCAGGACTACACACCCCGAGTCAGCCATGCCAGAAGAGGTAGACGCCATGTGATCCCCAGCCCAGGCCAGTCCCCACCACCCAAAGAGGACTGAGATAGCCGGGCCCCAAATCCCCAAGCCAGCCATGTTGGAAAAGGCAGGCACCGCAGGACCCCCAATCCAGGCCAGTCCCTGCTGCCCAGTGATGCGTGAGAGCTGTTGAACACACATGCCCCGAGTCAGTTGTACCAGAACAGGCAGGCACCATGGGAACCCCCAGCCCAGGCTAGTTCCCACTGCCCAGAATTGGCAGTCCCTTCAGGATCCTGCCCAGATATCAGGGTGGAAGGAGTGGATGGTGATACCCCCTGCCACAATGACTAAAGAACAAAGGAAAGATGCGAGAAATAGAAAAATCAAGCAAGTACATCACCACCAAAAGATAATAATAACTCTCAACCTCTAGATCCTATAGCACAGGAAGTCCTTGAAATGAGTGACAAGGAAATTAGAGCAACAATTCTAAGGAAACTAAATGACATACAAGAAAACTCAGTAAGACAACACAATGAAATGAGAAAAATGTGCAAGACCCAAAAGAAGAAATGTACATAGAAATCAATGTCCTGAAAAAGAATGTAGCAGAGCTTGTGGAGCTGAAGAATTCATTCAACGAAATAAAAAGCACAACAGAGAGTCTAACCAGCAGGATAGAACAAGCAGAAGAAAGAATTTCTGACCTTTAAGGTAGATTGTTTGAATTAATACAGGCAGAGTAGAAAAAGAATTTTAAAACTTGAAGAAAATCTAAGAGAGATAACAAACAACCTTAAACAGTCAAATAGCCAAATCATGGGTATTCCAGAAGGGGAGGAAAAAGGAAATGGTATTGAAAACATATTCAATGAAATAATAGCAGAAAATTTTCCAGGTATAGGGAAAAATCACAGCTCTTCAGATTCAGGAGGCCCAAAGATCCCCAAACATATTCAACCCCCAAAAGTCCTCTCCAAGACATGTTATAGTCAAACTGGCAAGACTCAAAGACAAAGAGAGAATCTTAAAAGCTGCAAGAGAGAAATGGCAAGTCACCTATAAGAGAGCCTCAATCAGACTAACATCAGACTTTTCATCAGAAATCCTAAAAGCCAGGAAAAATGGGATGATATATTCAAAACACTGAAAGAAAAAAAAATTACCAGCCAAGAATACTTTACCTAGCAAGATTATCCTTCTGAAATGAAAGACAAATAGTATATTTCTCAGACAAACAAAAGCTGTGAGAGTTACTACCATAAGAAATTATCAAGGGAGTACTTAGTTTGATACCTGAAAAACAACCATCACTGCTATGAATACTAAAGAAAAACAAAACCTACCAGTAAAACAAAAATGCTAACAATAAAGAGAAAAAAGAGTTTACCACCCCAAGAAACCATCAAACACAGATGACAAACAAAAAATCAGAAATAAAGGAACAAGAGATACTTAAGACATCTAAACAAGCATTAATAAAATGCTAGGAGTAAATCAACACCTTTCAATAACAACTTTAAATGTAAAAGGATTAAATTCCCCACTGAAAAGACACAGATTGACTGACTGGATTAAAAAGTGGAACAACTATATGCTGCCTTCAGGAGACTCACCTCACCTTAAAGACACACATAGTCTAAGAGTGAAAGGATGGAAAAAGATATATCATGCAAATAGAAATGTAAAACAAGCTGGAGTAGCTATTCTTATATCAGAGAAAGTAGACTTTAAACCAAAAAACACAAAAAGATATAAAGGCCAGTGTATAATGCTAAAAGAATTTACCATCAAGAAGACATAACAATCATAAATATATGCACACCCAATGTCAGAGCAGCCAGATTTATAAAGCAAAGACTATTAGATCTAAAGAATGAGATAGACACTAACATCATAATATTGAGGGACCTTAACAGCCCTCTGTCAACATTGGATAGATCTTCTAGGCAAAAAATCAATAGAGAAACTCAAGTTCTAAACAACACTTTAGACCAATTGGACTTGACAGATATCTCCAGAACATTCCATCCAACAACCTCAGAATATTCATTCTTCTCATCAGCTCATGGAACATTCTCCAGGATAGACTACATGTTAAGTGACAAATCAAGACACAACAAATTCAAAAAACTTGGAATGATTCCATGTTTTTTTTCAGCTTACAATGGATTAAAATTAGAAATCAATAACAAATAAACCTCTGGAGACTACACAAACACATGGAAGTTAAACTACATTCTACTTAATGACATATGGGTCCACGAAGAAATTAAACAAGAAATAAAATTTTCTTGAAACTAATGAAGATAATGACACATCATACATAAACTTGTGGGATACTGCAAAAGCAGTAATGAGGATGAAATTTATCACATTAAATGCTCACTTCAGAAGAATAAGAAGATGGCAAATAAATAACCTAACACTTTGCCTTAAAGAAGTACAAAACAAGAACCATCCAAACCCCAAATTAGTAGACAGAAAGAAATAATTAAGATCAGAGCAGAACTAAATGAA
>NW_007776572.1:1981-3531 GCF_000696425.1 Galeopterus variegatus | reverse complement strand
TTCTCCTATATTTGAGGGCAAAGAACTTTGTTTTGAATCAGCCGTTCGATTCCACCATGTCTGAATGGTCCTGTTCAGTGCCTTGCTGTGTGATCCACGCAGACACTGTGTTCTCCTGATTTTCCTGCAGAGTTCCTGCTTTCTTTAGTCCCTCCTTAGAGAATGAGGTAGAGGAGCTCTCAACTCAATCTCTGCTGTTTTCTAGCGCTGGATAATTGATATCTGGATGGTTTCCTGTTGTTGGGAAGAGAGTTCTCTTCTCACTTACCTTTTCCAGGCCCCCAGAGGGCTGGGCAGATGCTCCTGTGGCCTAGGCTGGAGAGCTCTGGTGGGCTCCAGGAGCCTTGAAGCTTTCCCAATGCTTTGTCCCTTTCTGCTCACTGCACTGGTAGATGGCAACAGACACCTAGGCCTCTCTGGCAAGCTTTGGGGTCTGCACATGGTGTGGGTTCTCCCTTTTGCCAGGTTCCTGCTGCCTGCTCTGCTTGGAGGAGACAGATAAGGGCAGGGAGGGCAAGGATGCCCTTGCCAGCTGGCAGGCTGGACCAGTGACCTGATGGTGGCTGAGTGAGCTGCAGTCTTTCAGGCTGGATTTGCCCTGGCACAAGTAGGTGGAGGGAATAGCCAGATCTTGGCAAATGGCAAGCAAGCCCAGATGGAGAGGAAAACTTGAGAGGTTAATAGACTTGGGGCAGGCTTCTTTGAAGGGTACCAGGGAATCACATCAATATGTCTTCCAAGCTCTTTGGGAGACACTCCAGGGAAGGAATGGCAAATTTCCTATATGCAGCAGCATTGCCCAGTGCACTGTGATTATTTATTTGCATAACTGTCTTACAATCCTAGGCTTCTCAAAGGCAGTCTTTATCCCTCATTTGTCTCCCCAGACTTTAGCCAGAGCCTGCCCCTTCACTTTTGCCAAACTGAATAAAAATGAAAGAAATTGGTGAGGAATGTTTAGGGCTAGAGGGAGAAACCTGGGTGCCACAGACAAGCTCACAACTTGGCATCACTTTAAACAATACTGTTAAATATTTTCTCAACAATTATTTGGAGAAGAGGTTGAAGGCTGAGTGTGCAAAGAGCTGCTAGGGAGGGTCTTCACATTTTCAGACCCCTTCAGATAAACAGCAGATTTAGAGTTCAACGGTCTGCTCTTCTTAGAGACATTTGAGCAATCACTTGTTACTTAAGCCTGCCACATGGGTGGGGGAAGAAGCTGAAACTGGAGGTTTCCATTGTAGGAATACTGGTCAATATTTTCTTTATCAGATTTCCAGTGATGTTTTAACACCCCTTGGATCAGTGCTTCAGGCAACTGCCTAGATGTCCTCAGTTTAATCCAGTGCTGCAAATGTGTTTATCTTTAGAGCTGGGGTTAAGTCAACTACTGCTGATTTTTTTTTCTGTATTTAAAAATATATTACTACCACAACTCTAAAGGCCCTTCTAAAATTATTTTAACATTTATTAGTACTTATGTGTGGCGTGCAGTGTGTTGTTTCAGTACATTCTTATGCTATACCTTAATTCACTTGGGAAGACAGTAT
>NW_007776572.1:0-580 GCF_000696425.1 Galeopterus variegatus | reverse complement strand
TGCAGTGTGTTGTTTCAGTACATTCTTATGCTATACCTTAATTCACTTGGGAAGACAGTATAGCTTTGTACCCATTAATCCACCACCTCTCCCCCGACCTTGTCTACCCTCTCCTCCCAGCCTCTGGTAACCATTATTCTATTCTCTACTTCTATGAGAATCACTTTTATTTATTTATTTTTTAGATTCTACATGTGAGTGAGATCATGGGGTATTTATCTTTCTTTACCTGGCTTACTTCACTTAACGTGATGGTCTCCAGTTGCATCCATGTTTCTGCAAATGACAGGATTCCATTTTTTTTTATATAGCTGAATAGTATTACATTGTGTATATATACCCCAGTATTTTTTTTACCCATTCATCCATGGATGGGCATTTAGGTTGATTCCATCTCTTGGATATAGCAAATACTGTTGCAATAAGCATGGTAGTGCAGGTGCCTTTTCGATATATTGATTTCATTTCCTTTGGGTATATACCCAACAGTGGGATTGCTGAGTTATAGGGTAGATCCATTTTTAGTTCTCTGAGGAACCCCCATACCATTTTCCACAGTAGCCGTACAGTTTATGTTCCC
>NW_007776571.1:951-3531 GCF_000696425.1 Galeopterus variegatus | reverse complement strand
AAACATCTTAGAATTATTTAACAAAATAAAATTTTGTATTATTATGTTTATTTATAATGTTTATTTATAATGTTTATTTACAATTGTCTCCTCCTCTTTTCTTCTCCACTTCCAACACCTGGTCTTAGCTACAATCATCTCTTACCTCTATTAATTTAACATCCTCTGAACTGGTTTATTCTTTCCTAGTCATTTATTCTCTAGTTTATAGAATAGTAATTCTTTTAAAAATGCATGTCTGATTGTAGCGCACTGTTTCTTAAAGCACTTCAATGGTTTTCCATTGCTCCTAGAATAAATGATAAACTCATTTCAATGGCTCTATTTATCTAATCTCTTTCCTGTCTCTTTTCTTATCTCTCCACTCTACTCACTCATGAGGGTTTTCAGTTTTCCACATGCACAACGTTCTTTCCTTCCTGAGAGCCTTTGCACATGTTGTTTTCTCAGCCTGTAATGATACTTTCCCCCAGTCCTCATGTGACCAGCCCCTAACTCCCTGGGTTTTGGGATAGTGTCATCTCTTCAGCAAGAGACCTTCCTCCACCAGCCAATCTAAAGTACCCCTTGCCTCTCCCACCCCCATTATTCTTCATCTCAGCCCTACATGGGTTTTCTTTAAAGCAGTAATTCAACAAGAAAAATGTGTTATTTGTCTATGTACTCAAGAATACAGGAATTGTGAGACACCATTCTAATAAAATGTAATCTCTTTGAAAAGAAGAACCAAGATTCTGCTGTCCTGGCACAGTGCTTAGGACAATTGCCACTGTGTAGTAGGCACTAACTGCATGTTAATTAAAAATAATAATAAATTCTACTTTTAAAGCTCATTAATGTGTTTTCTTATGTTTTGTACAACACACTATTTAAAACATAAAGTCAATTTAAGAAATAAAGTAATGAATTTTAGTTGAGAATATGTACATTGGTATATTATTGAGTCTATGAATTATTTTATTTCATCCATATGATTATAGATAAAAGGGCATATAATGGAATTAGTGAAATGATACTTATAAACCAGAAATGTAAAGTCTTCATTTAATCAAAATTACAAAATTAAAATATAAATATATTTATCTGATGTCATACACTTCAGTGACTTTACTGGAATGAAAATAGTGCTTGAAGCAGAATAACAGACTGTCTTACATCTGTGAATTTTAGAGTTTTGACCAATATCTGTGTGGCTTGAGGCTGTTGGACATCTGGTAAGTTTCACTGCTGTATTTTGGCTTATATTTCTTTGCTATGTCTGTGAAAAAAAAATAAATGTTTGCAATGAGTGACTGGAATATTTGTGAGAAATTCACCCATGAATATTTTAACTTTCGTAATAGTTTGCTAATGTTCATTTTTAAATTTAAATTTGTATTTGTTCTGTACTTTTGATATTTTATTCTTATACCATATTTCCTTTTAATTACCACAAAATGAGAAGAGTAAAAGAAGGAGGATTTGAGATTTAATTCCATTTTAAAAAATTGAGTAATCCTTACTCTTTCTTCCTCTAGTTTTTCTTCTGATTTTACCTGTAAGATACAGATTACTATATCATCCACATCACTAAGCATGATCCCTTCTCTCAAGAAGTTCACAATCTTGTTAAAAATGAGACCTATGTAAATAAGACAATTCTGAAAGCAATAAATGTCAGGAAGCTCTTATGACCCCACATCACTGACAGCACTAAAGGGTCCAAAATGACACAAAACCAAAGTCTTGAATAAATCCATTAATCATGCTTTCCTGTGTCGTGATGCATGCAAAAATTGTCTTAATGATAGTGTGCCCATACATCCCAGTTTATACCTATTATCCAACCTAAATATTCAGAAGACCTCTTTTCACTCCCCAAATAAGTGGTTTAAATGATTTGACTCTCATTTAATACTCTCATAAGCACCATAGTTTCAGAAACAAAAGTAGGTTAAATCACCTTGTGTCCTCTCCTTTTCCACCACCCCATGAAACATATATATCGTATTCCCTGCTCCAGCTGCTTTTACCACCCATATCTAGGTTAACTCAAAGTGCAAACTGGCACTGAGAAATTTACCTTATTTCAGGAATTCACTCTTTGTGCATTAAGGGAAACCCTTCTTTACCAAAGATCAAGACCCAGGATCACAACTTTAGCCTTTATATAAATATGACCTTTGAAACCAATTTTTTAATGCTAGGTTATAGAGACTGAAATGATTTCTTTAAGCTGCAAGTCCTCCCATCCAGTGTCACATACAGTTGTAACCCTAGCACTATCATAATTTCTGTGACCTAACTGGATTCATGTGACTCTTGATGCTCCTAAATCATGACTCCTTTTTAAACTCCTTTGGTATGTGTGAGTGCTCCTGTGCCATGTCCTCACACACCACACAAGCTTCTCAATTATAGCTGTAGCTCTTCTTCCAAAAACCTTAGATTCTCTACACACTTCTATGACCTTAAGTCTCGTTATATAAGTTGCTAGATCAGCTTCTGGGACCTCTGTTGTCATAGTTTGTCTGGTTTCTCCTGAAATACAAAGTACTTCAGTACTACTATTCTCTGAACAAATAAGACCCATTATAAGAT
>NW_007776571.1:0-813 GCF_000696425.1 Galeopterus variegatus | reverse complement strand
AGCTGTAGCTCTTCTTCCAAAAACCTTAGATTCTCTACACACTTCTATGACCTTAAGTCTCATTATATAAGTTGCTAGATCAGCTTCTGGGACCTCTGTTGTCATAGTTTGTCTGGTTTCCCCTGAAATACAAAGTACTTCAGTACTACTATTCTCTGAACAAATAAGACCCATTATAAGATCCTTATTTTCCTTATCTGAAGTTTCTCAATGTATTATCCCTCCTCCCCCAATAAAAAACAACTAAAACCTAAAACTCCTTTAAAATTAAAGTGTCTCTGGGAATCAGGATCAGAGAATTTGTTCACAATTCATTTAGATCCATTCTCAAATATGTAATTGCAAATACCTATTACTAATCTTTATCTATTAAATTATATATTTATCTATTTAAATATGTAGCTCCACCATGGTTACCATGGTGATTAAACGTTCTTTCTGCATATCATAGAGAACATGAGGAAGGACTCAGATGACACCATTTTGAAGAGAAATATTTAGGAGCTCAGCACTGCTGACATTAGCATTTAACACCAGCCACAGATGCTACAGTAATAGCTGTGACTTCTGTATGGTTCCAAGGCAGATACACCTTTACTCTTTATTATTTCCATTAAAAAAAATTATCTGTCCTCCCTTTATGGTCTCTACCATGGGCCAAATTCCTTAATCAGTCTACATTGCTTGATCAGTCTCTTTTTTACTGTTTTCTGTGCTAAAGGGTGATTTTTCTGAGGAAGCCATCATGACCACTGTTGGGAAAATAGAATAATTTAATCAGGCCCCCTTGCCTTAGGTCCAGTTGGGGGTGGT
>NW_007776570.1:2850-3531 GCF_000696425.1 Galeopterus variegatus | reverse complement strand
GTATGCGGGATCCGAACCCTCGGGCGGGAGCGCTGCCGCGCTTCCCAAGCGGCACACTATCTAGTGCACCGCCCGGCCGGCCCAACAACAAAGGTTTTCTATGCAGAGTGAAAGTGGTATCAGTGCCACTCTTCTGCTTTTTTATTTTTATTTACTTATTTTTTAAGGATACACACATTTATTTATTTAAATAACAAATACATAAACTGAGTAACAGATGAATAAAAACATACTCTATAGAAAATATGGCTTCAATTAATCACAAAAACTGGAAATGTAAAATATTAAAATTTACAAATTTCATTTTATAATCTCTATAATTATCTGAAATAGTTCTAAAGCTTCCAAAAGCATGCAAATATCAAATTAATTTCAACAGAGCAAGATAAAGTTTTCAAAGGCAAATTAATTTGTAAGCATATTAACAAGTCCACTTAATAAAAAGGAATCAAGGACAGAAATTAAATATCTAAGTTTAGCAAGATAAACTGCATTAAAAAATCAATAAAACAATATAAACATAAGGGCACTTCAAAGTTTGTGGAAAAATAGAACTGAAAGATAATAGAAATCTTTCCATGACCTTTTCTTTTTTGTTAAAATGTTTCTTTTTTTTCTTTAAAAAAAGACTAAGATCATAGAAAATATGTTCTCTGACCACAATAACAGAAGGAAATTTAG
>NW_007776570.1:2329-2762 GCF_000696425.1 Galeopterus variegatus | reverse complement strand
CTCTGACCACAATAACAGAAGGAAATTTAGAAAACTCACAAATGTGTGGAAATTAAACAACGTCCTCCTAAATAAACAATGGATAGAAAAATTACAGAGAACTTAGATCAAAGCACAACATACGAAAATGTATAGGTTGCAGGGCTCATGTAGTGCTTAGAGGAAAATTTATACTTGTAAACCCCTATATTAGAAATAAGAAAAACCTCAAATCAGTTATGTAAACTTCTACTTTAAGATAACAGAAAAAGTAGAGCAAACTAAACCAAAAGCAAATGTAAGTAGGAAATAATAAAAATTACAACAGAAACATATGAAACAGGGAATTAAAAAACAATTAAGAAAATCAATAAAACCAAAAGTTAATTCTTTAAAAAGATTAACAAAATTTGTTAACCTTTACCTAGACTGACCAAGAAAAAAGAAGAACAAA
>NW_007776570.1:0-1753 GCF_000696425.1 Galeopterus variegatus | reverse complement strand
AAAAAGATTAACAAAATTTGTTAACCTTTACCTAGACTGACCAAGAAAAAAGAAGAACAAAGTTACTAAAATGAGAAATAAAGTAGGAGAATTATTACATTGTCACTATGGCCTTTTTTGGTGGTAGGATTTAGCTTCTTTCTCTTTTTTCATTTACATTTTTGTTCTACCGGTGGGTTTTGTTCTTTCTTGTGTGTTGTTCATAAAAGTGATTATAGTTTTTGGATTCCAGATGCAGGACTTCCTGGAGGATTTCTTGTAGGACTAGTGGTGTGGTAGTGAACGCCTGCAATTTTTGTTTGTCTGGAAAATACACTATTTTTCCCTCACTTCTGAAAGCCTTGCTGGGTATAGTATTCTTGGCTGGCGGATTTTTTTCTTTCAGTATTTTGAATATATCATCCCATTTTCTTCTGGCCTGTAGAGTTTCTATTGATTAGTCTGCTGGTAGTCTGATAGGGACTCCCTCACAGGTGATTTGACACTTTTCTCTTGCTTCTTTTAAAATTCTTTGTCTTTGTGCCTTGCTAGCTCTCTTAGATTTTCTTCGTTATTTTTTAAAATTCTTTTTCCCTTTTTTATGTCCTCTTGTGTTATTCTGAAAAGATCATCTTCAAAATCAGAAATTCTTCCGTCTGCTTGTTCTAGCCTGATTAAGCTATCGGTTGTTTTTTACTTCACTGAGTGAATCTTTCAGTTCCATGTGTTCTGCTATATTCTTTTTTAAGATATTAATCTCTTTAGAAACTTCCTCCTTTGCATCCTGGATTTTTTTTTTTTTTTTTTTTTTCTCATTTCATTATGTCATCTGAGTCTTCTCAAATCTCAATGAGTTTCCTTAAGATTGTTGCTCGGAATTCCTTTTTAGTCATTTCAAGGGTGTCCTGCTTTATATGGTCTGGTATTTAAGAATTGCTGTATTCTTTTGGTGGTGTCATATTTTCTTGTTTTCATATTTCCAGTATCTCTATGTTGACGTCTGTTCACCTAGTAGAGCAGTTGCTTCTTCTAGTACCCTGGAGTGGGCTTTCAGAGAGATGGCCTCTTCTTTTTCTGGTCTCTGCTGGTGAATCTCCTTGTGTCAATGCAGTCGAGTGTCTCGTGGGCATCAAGCCACCTTTTCGGCAGCCGTGACAGTGGCTTGTGGTGGGCCATCTGTGTGGAAGTGGTGTTTTCACCTTGCTCTCTTGCCTGCTTTTGGGCCTCCTTGCCTAAGACCCCAAGCATGCTCTCTTGACCAGCTTCCAGGCAGAAGGGGCTGCAGCCCACCACTTCTTCAAAGTTTTTCTTTTTTATATAAGTTATATATGCACAGTTTTAAACAGCTGTCTCTAGTTCCATAAAGCTTGTTAAGAACAACAATAATACCAGCACTTCCCCTCCACTTCCCTCTCTGAACCTTATTCTCTTCACATAGGTTATTACAGGTTCAGCATTCCAAATGTGGAAATCTGAAATGCTCCAAAATCTGAAACCTTTTGAGTGCCAAGATGACACTCAAAAGAAATGCTCATTGGAGCACTTTGAATTTTCATGTTCAGGATGCTCAACCTGTAGGTTTAATGCAATTATTCCAAAAATTTTTTTTAAAAATTAGAAAAACCCACAAAACACTTCTGGTCCCAAGCATTTCGGAGAAATGATATGCAACCTGTATCACCCTTCACTGAAAAATTGTGAAAATAAGCCAATGTACCTTCTAACAGAGAGCCTGATATGCATGCAATAAGATCTTAAATAAATGATAGTCATT
>NW_007776569.1:2817-3532 GCF_000696425.1 Galeopterus variegatus | reverse complement strand
CTTCTCTGCAAAACCAAAAGCTATTACTTCTGAGAGCTTCAATTTCTTCCTTAGCTTGACATGAAGGTTGAAAAATAAGCCTTGTAACTGAGACCATTCAGTGGAACAGAATCCTAGCAATGCCACCAAGGAGCATCACTAAACCTCTAGTGCAAGCAAAAGCTTGGATCCAAGGTTGGCAGCTGCAGCTCTACACATTGCTAGGATATGTGACCTAAGATGCCACTTCAGTATTTGCTGTAGTTGTATACTGTTCTGCTACAAAATTTAGTGGCTAAAAACGGCAACAATCATTCACTTTGCTCATGAATCTATCATTTCAGCAGGGCTAGAAAAGGATGAAGGATCCCTGCTCTCCTACATCCAATGTGTCATGTGGGATCACTTGAGTAGCTGGGGCCAAAATAGCTGCAGGTTGGCTGGGTATCTCTTTTTCATTCAGTCTTAGAAAATCTCCCTTTGTCTTCTTTGGGAAAAAGAAGTCACTATTGCCACCTCATATTCAGGGGGAAGAGGATATGATCCCACCTACTTTGAAAATGAGAATCAATTGGTTTGCAGTCATCTTGATTTCATCACAGCATTCTATCATAATTGATAGAATTTAGAATATTATAATAGACTTTCTTAACATCTTATTTATCTCTTAATATGATTTTCATAGAGATTTACAAGAGGACAGTCAACAAGAAATTAGGTTTGAACATGGGAGTGC
>NW_007776569.1:0-2134 GCF_000696425.1 Galeopterus variegatus | reverse complement strand
AAAAATGTCTATTCAGCTCATTTGCCCATTTTTAAACCAGATTATTTTTTTTTCTGGATTTATTTTTTACTGTTAATTGAGTTCCTGGTGTATTCTGGATATTAATGCTTATTAGATGTGTAGTTTGCAAATATCTTTTCCCATTTTGTAGGGTGTCTTTTCACTCTGTTGATTGTTTCATTTGCTGTGAAGAAGTGTTTTAGATTCACACAATCCCAATTTTTTTCTTTCTGTTGACAATGTTTTTGAGGTCTTATTCATAAAGTCTTTGCTCAGTCCCACATCGTGAAGTGTTTTTCTCATGTTTATCACAAGGAGTTTGTACTTTTACAACTCATATTAAGTCTTTAACCCATTTTGACTTGACTTTGGCATCTGGTAAGTGGTATGTGTTGAGTTTCACTCTTCTACAGATGAATAACCAGTTTTCACAGCATCATTTATTTTAATGCTTTCCTTTCCCTAGTGTATGTTCTTGGTGCTTTTGTCAAAGATCAGTTGGTTGTAAGTATGTGGATTCTGTATTCTGTTCCATTGGTCCAAGTGTCTGTTTTAATGCCGGTACCATGTTGTTTGGGTTACTACAGCTGTGTAGTATGATTTGAAGTCACATAGTGTAATGCCTCCTGCTATATTAACTTATTTATTTATTTTTGCACAGCATAGCTTTGGCTATGCTTGGTCTTTTGTTGTTCCATTTGAATGTTAGGATACTTTTTTTTTTCATTTATCTGAAGAATGTTATTGGTATTTTGATGCAGATTGCATTAAATCCACAGATTGCTTTGGGTTGTGTGGACATTTTCACAATAATAATTCTTCCAATCCATGAACACAAAATTTCTTTTCATCTTTTTGTGCCCTAATTAATTTCTTTCAGCAGTGATTTGTAGTTCTCACTCTTGATATCTTTCACCCCCTTGAATACATTTATTTCTAGTTTTTTGTTTGCTTTTGGTAGCTATTGTAAATAGGCTTGGTTTCTTGATTTCTTTTTCAGTTTGTTCTCAGAGTGTACAAATGCTACTGATTTTTGTATATTGATTTTGTATACTGCAATGTTACTGAATTTGTTTATCAGCACTAATTTTTTTTTTTTTACTAAGGTGTTTAGTTTTTCTTTATATGAGATCATGCTATCTGCAAACAGAGACAATTTAACTTCATCTTTTGCAATTTGGATGTACTTTATTTCTATCTCTTGCCTGATTGCTCTGGCTAGTATTTCCAATACTATGTTAAATAGGAGTGGTGAGAGTGGGCACCCTTGTATTACTCCTGCTCTTAAAGGAAAAGCTTTCTTCTTTTCCCTCTTCAGGATGATGTTGGCAATATGTTTGACATTGCTTTTATTGTGGTGAGACACTTTCCTTCTACATCTAATTTGTTGAGAGATTTTATTATAAAAAGATGTTAAATTTTGTTAGATTATTTTCCTTCATTTATTGAAATGATCATATGGTTTTGTCTTTGATTTTGTTGATGTTGTGTATCACATTTATTAATTTGCATATGTTGAACAACTCTGTATCCCTTGGAGGAATCCCACTTGATCACGATATATAATCTTTTTGATATTCTGTTGTATTGTTTGCTAATAATCTGTTTAGGAATTTTGTGTCTGTGTTCATCAAGCATATTGGTCTCTGGTTCTCTTTTGTTGTTTTTGTATCTTTGATTTTGGTATCAGGGTGATGCTGGCCTCGTAGAATGAATTTGTAAGAAATGAAACTGTTTCAATTTTTTGGAATAGCTTGAAAAGGGTTGCTATGAATTCTTTAAAGGTTTGGAAAAATTTATCAGTAACACCATCCATTCCAGGGCTTATCTTTGTTGGGAGAATGCTGATTACTGCTTCAATCGCATTGCTTGTTATTGGTCTGTTCAGTTTCTGTTCTGTTTCTGCTTCTTGCAGTCTTCCTAGTTTACATGTATCCAGAAATTTATCTATTTCCTCCAGGTTTACAAATGTGTTCATGTATTGTTCATTTCTATATAAATACAAACTTCTTGAGGTCAAGAATACTTACTTTGTAAGCAATTAAGCCATTTCAAGAAAGGAAGGTGTTCCCTCTCCGAAGACTGAAGTTGTATATAATCCAAGAAAATTTTGGCTAGCATATAGAACGTTTTT
>NW_007776568.1:2729-3532 GCF_000696425.1 Galeopterus variegatus | reverse complement strand
GAACCGGTCTCCACATGGGATCCGAACCCTCGGCAGGAGCGCCGCCGCACTCCCAAGCGGTACACTCTCCAGTGCGCCACCGGATAGCCCAAATTTAATACGAACGTTAATATGGTTACTACTGCTCAGCCCCTACTATTCAATGGGCGGGATCAATGGGAGTGGCTCTTGGGCTCACCTTCACTTGTCTGCTAATCCTCATCTCCTAGACCCTTCTTTCTTGTTGTCTGCCCTTGAAGCTCCTTGTACGTGCCTCACTGCCATCTCCCCTTCAGGCCGATGTGCATGGACTTGTTTCCAAAGCTGTAAAGCTTCTGGGTGCCAGGGAGCACAGTGTCCCTAATCTTATCTTGCATTGTGCAGAAACAAGGGGCATTCTCTTCCCCCATGTTCTGTCATACTGTTATCTGACTACAAAAATAGTTCTGCTTATGGTTCTAATCGTCTCAGGGTCCCTTGAGAAAACTGGTCTTTCAGCTCTTCCTTGTAAACCCTCTTTCTACAGATAAGGTTCTTTTAGAAGTACACAGGCCCAGACTGAGGGACCAGTTTCTTAAACTTACACTTTTCTGTTCTCTCTTTCCTCAAGGTACACTCACGTTCCTGTTCTTCATCGAAAATCACTATGCAGATGGACTTCTGCACCCTGCACTTAGGCTCAAGTTATTGAGGCACCCACTCAGTGTGTGCACATATACAGACATGCACATTACTTCATTTCTTTTAAGTATTTGAATACATGTATATGTTTATATTATGTGTGTATATATATTTTTAAAGCATGGGGTAGGGTTATTATGTAT
>NW_007776568.1:0-1539 GCF_000696425.1 Galeopterus variegatus | reverse complement strand
TTCAAGAACTTCAGATAATTCTACAAAAAAAAAATAGATACTATTTGTCACTATACTAAACATGAATTGCCTTGTTTAATCTATTCAGTAACCTTGTGAGATAGGTACTATTATTTTCAATTTAGAGGGCAAGTAACAGAAAGGGTAACTTGACTGAGGTCAAACAACTAGTGAGTAGTCATATTAGTTTTCTAGTGCTGCTGTAACAAACTACTAACGTTAATATAGTTACAAACTTAGTGGCTTAAAACCTTTTACAGTTCTGGAGGTCAGAAGTCTGAAATGAGTCTCCCTGAGCTGAAATCACAGTGTTAGCAGTGCTGTGTTCCTTCTGGAGCCTGTAGGGAAATTCCTTTTCTTCCATTTTCCAGCTTCTAGAGGCTGCCCACATTCCTTGACTCATCGCCTGCTTCCTTCATCTTCAAAGCCAGCAAAATCGGTTGAAGTCTGTCTCACACTGCCGTCTCCCTGGTTCTCTCTTCCCTTTGTAAGGACCCTTATGATGATCACATTGACCCACTCAGATAATCCAGAATAATCTCTCTAGTTTAAGGTCATCTGATTAGGAAACTGAATTCCATCCGCTACCAAAATTCTCCTTCACCATGTAACCTAACCTATTCACAGCTTCTGGATATTGGTTTCTGATCATCTTGGGGGCCGTTATTCTGCCTGCCACAGTGGTGTAGTTGGAACGGGGACCCAAACCTATCTTCCTTTAGGAAGTTGAAAACCCCCAATGCTGTGGTCATTTTTTTTAGAGTGGTTTTTGCCCTTATTGAACATTATCTCAACAAGGGGTTGGATCATTTTCGTAGTACTGAAAGTTTAACTTTCTCTTTACAGCCTAGAGAAAAAGTGATCTCACATATCGCAGATGCCCAATATATTTTAAAATTTTTAGTTGACAGGAAAAGAGCACCGTGATTAGGATTTAAATATAAGAATATAGTTCCTTGTGACTTCTAGAGATTTAAATGTTAAATATTATCATTGAAAAGTTCATACTACTTGGTTACTCTTAATGCCTCAATTCCTGGTATTTTGTCATTGCTTCAGATAAGAATCAGTGTTTTATATAAGTTTCTACAATTTTGGTAATGGTTAACTAACTTATTTCATAGCTTTTCTTTTTAAACTGGTAACATTGGTTGTCTCTAAGGAAGGGAAATGGCTGTCTAGAAGATAGGGGCAGAGGGAAGAGTTTTTACTGTATGTCCTTTTTTACCTTTTGAACTGTGGTAAATATGAATGTATAAGCTAAAAACAAATATGTAAAATTATTAAGTTTTTAAAGTAGAATAAATGTACACCTCTTATTTTTCTACTGTCTCCACTCTGCTAGGATCACCCCTTCTGTGTAATTCTTTGAGGAAAACAAGTTCTTCTCAAGAAGGAAAGTCTGAACCTGTCAAACAATCCCTTAAGAAGCCAAAGTTTCCAGAAGGTCGTTTTGATGCACCAGAAGATTCCCATTTAGAGAAAGAACCACTGAAAAGTGAGTATAATAAAGCTCTGCTCTTAATTTTTGAAGCACTA
>NW_007776567.1:0-3532 GCF_000696425.1 Galeopterus variegatus | reverse complement strand
GGTGGTTAAAAATGAGTACTTGTTTCATTTCGTGCTGTGAAGTACAAGCCAAATAATTGTTTCAAGTTATTTAAGCATTCGAATGCAGAAAAATTGAAAAAGTTTAGCATGACTGCATTGCATGAAATTCTGAACTTTTGGGGGGTAGGTTGAGGGGTGGTGGAGGGAGATAGTTGTTTCCAGTCTCTGAAATGTAATTCAGCCATGAGTATGTGCATCAGTAAGGGTTGCTTTGCCACATCTGGTACGTATTTATAGTGTAAGGGTTTTCATATGGGATTCAAACATAGTTTAGAGTAGAAGGGAACGTGAGAGCTCCAGAGAAGGATATATTTCAACTGCATTTGATCATTTTATTGAATTTGCCTAGAAAAATCAATTAAAAAGTTGAACTTAATATTTATACTCAGAGCAGATATTATACATTCCAGCTTGTGCCTGACAATACATTTTTGGTTTTTGGTTTCTGTCATTTATTAATTGGTGAACTCAGAAGACTGATTGTTCTATTCTGTTGGGTGTGGGGGGATTGTAACAGGGCCTTCATCCCATAAACATTTTACCTAGTTTTTTTTCTTCATCTGGCTTCCCCATGAGACATGTTCAAATCCTATACATACCAAAGTAGTGATTTATTAGACTTCAACAGTGTTTGTAAAGGATACTAACAGTGTATTTAAATTACAAATTAGAGTTAGTGCACTAGTATGAAAGATGTATGATTATATGGAATAACCGAACAGTCGCCAAGTGAATATTAATTGCCTTATGTTCTTTTTTGAAGCAAAGGGATATAAAAATAACATAAATTAACAAGTAATTAGTTAACTTTGTAAATAAAGAACTTTTGGGCAAATTGCTTAACCTCTTTGAGCCTCAGTTTTCTCATCTGTGATAGTGATGCCTGCCTTATAGGATTGCTATAAGGATCAAATGGGATGATCCATGTGAAGCCCTTAGCAGAAGAAACGGCACAAATAGTATTAGCTATTGTTGTTGCTATTACTATACAGTATTATTATTAGTGTTGATCAAAGCTTATAGTTGCAGGACAGCACCAATCACATAATGCTATAAATAATTAGCATAAAAATTTTCCCAGTGGGAAAATTGGATGAAAGGACTCTGGAGTGCTCTATAATATTATTTCTAGTAGGAGTATTTCTCAAGGAAGGATCAGAACTCATAGATCCCTGGCCTTTCTGATTACCCAGTAAGACAGTAGGACAAATGCTGATGTGAGAATTCCAGGGTAAACAAGCAGAAAGGGTTAATGACAGCAATCATAGTCTCCCTCTGGAGCTGCCACAGCTTTGCTCAATAGTCGTCACCTTGGTGTACCTTCAGGCATCTTGGTGAGGCTTCAAGATGCCTGAAGATACACCTTGTTTCAATTTCAAAAATGATTGCAACTGAATAACACATGGAGGTGAAAGTGCATGCTCTTCACCCAAGAGACTACTTAGCCAGAATCATTTTACTAGTTTCATACAGATGAAAACTATATGGCTCTGGATACAGAATTCTTGTTCTTTTTTCCTACTATCAGACTTATACAAGTTACTTAAATTGTCTGGGCTAGAGCATTCTCATTTGTTACCTCATAGAGTTATTGTAATGATTATATGAGAAAATAATTGCATGATGCATAGGACATTGTCTGCAATGTAGTAAGTGCTCAATAAATATTAGTGATCCTTGTTATTTCTTTTGTTGGATGATATTTGAACTGAGAAGTTAGATATCATTCTGGTTTTATTATATAGTTTTCTCTATGAGTTAAGTTGACTCAGAGAAAGGAATTGGGAGAAAGAATTACAAGTCATGTTCTGTTGGATGATATTTGAACTGAGAAGTTAGATATCATTCTGGTTTTATTATATAGTTTTCTCCATGAGTTAAGTTGACTCAGAGAAAGGAATTGGGAGAAAGAAGAATTACAAGTCATGTTACCAAAACCCATAGTCAAGCTTCTGTACTTGCTTTATTTACTAATTTAATAACATAGGCTCTGAACATTGTCTTCAGATTTAAACTGTTGTACTTTTCATTTGTAGTAATCAAAGTTCACAAATACTGGGACAAGATCTTTGTTACTAAAGTACCTCTAAGGAGTTAATTAGCAAAAATTCATATGCAAATTTGCTCTGGGATGGAAAAAGTTTTAAGCTACAGGGGTTTCTTTTGAACTATTTCAGAAACTCAAACCTATTTATTTATGACAGTGAATTACTTCCAAACTGAAATTCTCATCCATTCAAAATAATTTGATTTAGTATTGTGAAGTGGCCATATATTTTTATAACCTTCTACTCGTCTTATCAGAGAGTTTGAATATGTATCTAATTTTTGCATTTTTTACATTTCACCTTGAAATTACTTTAGTCTTTGTCCCTTCCTGATTTGGAGCCTATGTGGGAAGCTTCTAAATTCCTCTAACCAGGTTTTTGGTGTGATGGTATAGAACACCACTGAGTTCTTTTAGAGCAAAATGGTACCATTTGCAAGAATGGTGCAGATGACCTGGTGGAACATCATACAAAAGCATGATGATGTGGTGAATTTAAGAGAATGAACAACACACTTACTATTTTTTGAAGATTTATTTTACTTACGTCTTTTAAAAATAAGATAGAAAATAAAATTCAAAGCAAATGTCACTTTCCTTCTATAATTTCTTCCATCTTTGTGAGAAATGAGAGATTTCTCAGTGTGGGGGTGCTCATATTTCTACAGGGCACCCTTTGTCCTGAAATTGTTATATTTCTGATTTCTGGTGTTTGTCAACAGATTTG
Organism: Galeopterus variegatus; assembly: GCF_000696425.1. Taxonomy (NCBI): domain Eukaryota; kingdom Metazoa; phylum Chordata; class Mammalia; order Dermoptera; family Cynocephalidae; genus Galeopterus; species Galeopterus variegatus. Next base: position 737 of record NW_007776567.1, on the reverse strand, counting down.
TCTCCTTGGTTGCTGACAGCTGGGAAAACGTTTTGTTTAAAGCATTTTGATTGGCAGCTTTAAAAGAAGTTACTAGGAAATTTTGAAAAGGGAATTTAAATCAAAAGAAATAGAACCATTGTAATGAACACCTCTGAAGAAAGCATTGTCAGTATATACTGTATATAATGTATATAATGGTCCATCCACTATTCCTATACAGTGGTTTCTTATTATCTATTCAACTCTTGACAGTTAACATGTTTACATCCCTTTTCTCTTTCTTAGGGTCAATGAACAATGAATGGGTAATTTTAAGTTATGAGTGAGAAGTAGATTCCTTTTCTTTCATAACTTGCTTCTCTATTGTCCAGATACTCTATGTATTTATAGCATTTGCCCCCAGGTTTTCTTTTCTTTTTTTTTGTCTTTTTCCATGTCCGGCAACGGATCGCAACCCTCAGTGTCGCCCCCGTACCGGACTGGGACCGGCACCGGGATCGCAACCCTCGGCGTTGCTCCCGCGCCTCGCTCAGCCAGTGAGTGGGAACCGGTCTGTATGTGGGATCCGAACCCTCGGCGGGAGCGCCACCGTGCTTCCCAAGTGGTGCACTATCCAGTGCGCCACCGGGTCAGCCCATGCCCCCAGGTTTTCTATATCATCTCTTTCACCATTTTGCCTTTTACACAGGGATACTACAACTGATTGTCTCCAGGCAGTTTTATCCAGACAGAATGCCTTACTAATCAATCAATTT
>NW_007776566.1:3032-3532 GCF_000696425.1 Galeopterus variegatus | reverse complement strand
TGATTTCACCTGTCCAGACTCATTGTAACCATAGGGGCAAGGCTGACAGCTGCCCTGGCTGCAGCCACCGCTGGGCTTGCTCTGTGCTTGAAGAGTCTATAACTTCTCCCTGCAGAGTGAACATCACAAATCTGCAGGTGAACCCTGGGCCTCGGGCATACCTAAGTAGAATCCCCATGAAGAAGCTGCGCATGCAGAAAATGGCTAGATAGGACTTTCCATCTAATGATTCTGGAAAACTGACAGTTGCTGGCCTTGGGCTTGGTTGTCCAGCATGTCAGACTCAGCAGAAACACACGCTGGGGCTCAAACAAGGCTCTAAGGAGTCTATGCTGTTTTTCTGAATCCCTGATTTCTATTATTTCTATCCTGAGCAGTGATCTGGATGACCTCAGAAAACAGTGGTTTCTTCAACGTGTAAAGGATATTTTCCAGCTCAGAAGAAGTTATTTTTTAGCTAAGCACATGTCATTTGGTTATATAATAGAGCATTTAAGCCT
>NW_007776566.1:0-1016 GCF_000696425.1 Galeopterus variegatus | reverse complement strand
TAGTGTGGTCTACAGTAACTTTTCATATAGAGGGACTGTAAATTCCTAATGGATTTTTGCATTTTCTTTCTTTCTTTTTTTTTTGTCTTTTTCGTGACCGGTAAGGGGATTGCAACCCTTGGCGTGGTGTCACCCACACCACACTCAGCCAGTGAGCACATCGGCCATCCCTATATAGGATCCGAACCCACGGAGGTAGCACCGCTGCGCTTCCAGCGCCGCACTCTCCCGAGTGAGCCACAGGGTCAGCCCTGCATTTTATTTCTTAATGAGACTAGAGGATGATTTTTAAAAGTTTCATTGAAAATCTGTTTCTTTCCTCTTATAAGGAGGTATCTGAATAGAATTGTTTTACCAAACTAAAATTTTCCATAAATTTGGACACTAAAACATTTATTTTTCCACTGTTGATAAAGAATTAGCTTCCTCGACCCAAAGGAAAGGGAACAATGTGGTCTGCTGCACATTTCTAAATCCAGAGGCATCTCAGTCTTACGCCTGTTTAAGAACCATTTTATAGGAAATGAAGGTGGTTTGATAAGAACCATGCAGAGCTCTCTCAGGTGCATCAGATCGCATTACATGACGGTAACCCCAAGTTGAGACATGAAGGCGAAACATGAGGAAGCATGGAGAACACCTGCCGGCTGAGTAGCTCATGTCCCCCTGCTGCGTTCTCCAGGTTGGATAAGACCCGTCCATTCCTAGGGCATCTCGAGTATCCCCAAGGCTTATTTTCCAGAGGAGAACTTCTCTACCAAAGGGGCTTCCATCTTCATTAGTTTGTGCTGCTATAACAGAATACCACAGATGAGGTAATTTATAATGAACAGAAATTTATTGGCTCACAGCTCTGGAGGCTGGGAAGTCCTGAACCTCAATATCAAGGTGCTGGCATTTGGCAAAGACCTTGCTGCATCATCTGTGGCAAAAGTACAAAGAGAGGGTGTGAGAAGCAGCAAGAGGGGCCAGACCTACTCCCACTACAATGCTACCAGTCCGTTCAGGAGAGTGGA
>NW_007776565.1:2559-3532 GCF_000696425.1 Galeopterus variegatus | reverse complement strand
CTGCACTCTACTGAGTGTGCCACCGGGCCAGCCCAAAAGCCACATTTCTTAATAAAAGTGAATGACAATATAGAATAATATTTCTGAAAAATAATTTCATATATATTGACTATTGAACCACTAAATTTTTCATATGTGGCCATATATCTATACAGGTGTGTGGTTGTATTTGTGTAAGTTTGCAGGATTCAGTGTGTATGTGTGTATGCTTATTTGTATTTGCTTATGTGTATAGACCGTAAATAGCAACATATTTGTGACACAGCCTTATAAGTTACTGGCTCTTGTGGAACTGTAGGTAAAACCTTCATGCCCTAAAGTGTTACACTGTGACATATTGGGACATGTTTAAATTCAAAAGCAGTTTGCTAAGCTAGTACGACAAAATGGTTTCAAATATTTAAATGTAACTGATTTATGAAAAAAGAATTGAAATCCAGACAAGTTAAATATTGTGTTAACTATTAAAGTGTGCATTAATGTTTCTGTTGTTATGTCTTGGTGTTCAATTATTAGTATGATTGAACACTATGATGCTTTTCTATTGTGTGCGTATTGATGACTTGTAGTGATTGTCAATCAATATTTGCTAAAAAACGAAACAATGATTTATAGAGTTGTGAGTAGTCATGTATTATGTTCAAACTTAAATAGAAGAGAATCCAAAGTATATTTGATTTGAAGTAAGTTTAAAAACAAAGCCAGATAACCTGTAAGGAAATTCTGTATGTTCTTTCAAAATACTATTCTAAACTGTTGACATATTTTGAATATACTTGCTATATGTGTGTATATGTCTAACCGATAAATATATACACACTTGAAAATGTTAATTGAACGAATTTACTATATATGCGTACATTTGCTCATTTATGGGTATTTGCCTTAGCCTTGCTAGCATCTCTGATTGCATGTTAGTGACAACTGTATTTGATTGAGATATCTCACAGAGGTATCAGAGGTATAGTGTGAA
>NW_007776565.1:0-876 GCF_000696425.1 Galeopterus variegatus | reverse complement strand
TTAAATTCTAAAATAAAATTAATTAAATAAATAATGATAATAATAAAATACTAGATTCCCTAACTTTAATTTAGAACAAAAATCATAGTGCATTTTATTCACAATATGGTATAAAGGAGAATAGAAAATTCTGCTGACCAAGTTAAAAACAAATATTTTACATTAAAATTATTATAGAGATTCAAAATTCCGGTTTTAAACCTATCATTTTTGCTAGATTTATTTTAACCTTAAAATTACAGTTTGCTTTCGTTGGTTCTTTATTACTGTTGTGTTAACTTAAATGTAATCAATGTCCACAGCAATAATGGTACAACCGGAGGGAATGTTTCCAAATTTATAAAATTCCAAATTGTATTTATACTTTCCTAATGTAACTAGAGTTTAAAATGTTATTAAACTTTTTATAAAAGTTTTAAAATACAGTGTAGTAGGTGCCTGGAAGAATGGTGAGCTCCCCTCATTACAGGTTGGGAATCCCATCGCAGGAGTAAATATTGGAAGGAATTATTCTGTGCAGAGGGAATACTCTATGTGACTTCCTAGCCCCCTTCCAAACCGTGTTTTTATGAAGAGTAACTCATGAGAGGAGGCGTTATGGCTACCAGTGATACAATCTGTTTGAGACAAGTGGTTCAGGTTGCAAATTTATAGCTCTTGGCCCAAGTGAGTGCAGTATAGTGACTGGACAGTACAGGCAAAGACGACTACCTTATACAACAAACATCATAGATCTAGTAGTAAACAAATGCATCTATTTTTGAAATCTTGGCTCCTGTGGCTTCACTAACATTGACACGGTGCCAATATTCTCATTTTCTCCTCCTCTCAGTAAACCAGTTTCATGTGTAACAGTTCTCTGGTCTTTTAAAAAAT
>NW_007776564.1:0-3532 GCF_000696425.1 Galeopterus variegatus | reverse complement strand
TATTAAACATGAAGAGTAAAACTTTATTGTCATGCACCTCATATTGAGAGAGCTGGGGGTAGCCTTTATAATGCTTTTAGTGAAGGAATTATTTTGTCTTTCTGATGCTTCAGAGGATCTTACATCTTATAGCAGTACAACATTGAAAAATGATGACAGGTATGCCTTTCCTTTGTCAAACTAAAGCAGAAGAAGGGCTATTCATGAACAGGGATGTGGAAAACAGAATCCAGACTACATGAGTTTAGATGAGTTTTAGGAAAGTGGGTATAAGAAATAGAGAATTTAGAAAATGACTTCTTTAAAACCATAGCTAACTTTAATTTTTTATATTAATTTATCAATATAGAGTGTAGTTGATTTTTGTATATCTTTACCAATTATTCCTTTTCCCCCTCCCTCTCACCCTTCCCCCCCACATTGACATCATATCTGGTCAGTTGTCTTAACAAGTTCAAGGAATTGTTGGGTCTTCTTATTGTGTCTTCTTCCCTCCACCCCTCATGTATTTGTATATTTATTTATTTTTGTTAGCTCCCACAAATTAGTGAGAACATGTGGTATTTCTCTTTATGTGCCTGACTTATTTCACTTAATTTAATTTTCTCTAAGTCCATCCATGTTGCTGCGAATTGTAGTATTTCATTTTTTTTTTTTTAATAGCAGAGTAGTATTCCATTGTGTAGATACCATATTTTCTTTATCCACTCATCCCAATGATGGGCATTTAGGCTGGTTCCAACTCTTGGCTATTGTAAATAGGGCTGCAGTAAACATGGGAGTACAGGTGTCTCTTCGACATGATGATTTCTGTTCTTGTGGGTATTTACCCAGCAGTGGATTAGTTGGGTCATATGGAAGATCTGTGAAAGTCATTGCAGACCTCTGACATACCCGTGCGAAGACCACTGCTTTAAATCACTACTGTTAACCTATTGCATTCCATGATAAGTGCCTCTTTTTACAGATTTGTACAAACAGTAAGTAAAACCTCTTATACAAGTAATATGTAAGACCAAAACTTTTACAACTCACGGTGCTTAATTAAAAATTAAAATACCAGCACACTGATATTACCAAAATAAATTCTACCTAACATTTTTATAGCACTTTACAGTACGCTAATATCCTTCACATGCATTATCTCCTTTACCTTTTTCATTATCCTGTGAAGTAGGTGTTATCTCCATTTCAACTTAGTTTTCTCAGTGAGGAAATTGAGGCTTCAAAAGGTGATTTGTTTACACAGGCTAGAACTTAGATCTTCTGACTCCTAGCTCAAGTGTTTTTTCCTAGTATAACACTATTTCAGAGAGATTATGTACTTCATTAAAACTAGAGCATTCCTGAAGCTTATATGAGAAAGAGTTCTTCGTGCCAAAGAGACAAAATGTTGGACTGTGGTCTGAATCTTTGTCTTACCCTGTTGTCGTTGCCTTGTTCATTGCACAGTCTACTTTTATTATGCACTGCCTTCTATGTTTTTAGGCACTGTCTTAGGACTTGCAGATTATCTGTCAAATAATCTATTGATTCTGCCAATAAGGAGCTCATACACAATAGACTGACAGAGACATATCTATTAAAAAGGTAACATTACACATTACTGGGGACACTACTGGAGAATTGGAAGAATAGTACCATTACTCTTTCTTAGGAGAGTCATAAGCACTGTTGGGAACTACTCCAGCAATCTTATCCCAGCAATAGCCACCCATTGTTTGGTTGGTGCCTGTGCTTTCTGAGCCCAGTAACCAAAGAACTTATGGTCTAATGAATAAGAGAATTTATATAGAAAATTTATAGTACACTGTGACAACATGGAGAAGGGATCATGTGTAACAAAATTTGCCCTTAACAATTTCTTACTTTACCTGCAATGTACAGTATATGTGAATTTAGGTATATAGCCAAAGACAGTGATATAAATATGTAAAATGTTTAAGTGCAAATTGTTTGCCTATAATTAGTGTAAAATACATGTGTAAAATATTTTACAATACTTCTAACAACATATTTAGTGAATATTATTGAATTCACATAAATTAAATACTTATAGGATTCAAATCTATCCTTTGGTCATTTGACACCCACCATATAGTAAATAGTTTTAGGATATGGGATCAGAGGAAGGTTTTATTTGGGGTCTTTTTGTTTGCTTTTTTGAAGAAAAAAACTTGAGCATTTTCATAAGATGAGATACAGTGAGTAAGGAGAAGTTGAAGTTACACAGAGGAGACAGAAAAAGATGGCATCCAGATTCCTGATCTTATGCATTTTCTGACAGAAAACAATTACATTAACTACGTAAATTATATTAACTAACAAACAGAAATATTTATATTTATCTTCTCACACTTCAAAAAAAATTAAGACAACAGTGAATCTGTGATGTCACAAGCTATAATTATCAAAAGCAGACTAAATCTATATAATGTTTCATATAGAAAAATATGGTATTGGCACTTAATATTTGAAAGACTGTTGTATTCATAAGTCACCTGAGAAGACCATAATGCTACAAATGATACTCTTATGAAACTCTAAAGAATGTTAACTTACTTATATAGCAAGCTGTCTCACAAAAAATATATTACTGACATTACTGAAAAATATAACATGCCCCATGTTCCATTTGTAAATAATCCATTCTGCCCTTTTACTTTCCATATAGAAAGTTTAGAGATTCATTGGCCTGCCTCTTTTTCTCCTGTTTCTTAATTAATAAAACTGCAGTATTTATCCTTAAAACTGTAGAGTCCCTTTTCAGTGTTGATGAATGAAATATTCTCTTTTTATTGCAGCTACGAAAGAGCAGATTACATTCTGCATCATAAACCCTTTTTGCAGCTGTTATTTTTAAGAAGTTTGCTTTGTAAGACACCTAGCCTTTAGAGATCCGTTTCATGTCCTGCAAAAGTAACCTTTAACTTCCAAAGTTCCCAATGTCTGATTCATTATGCTTAATAATGTGCTGATTTGCTAGTAATATTGAAATTGACATTTCTATTTTCTGAAAAATATCTTTTTTTTCTTAAAACAAAGTGAAATCATTAGTACTTCCCTATTATCCCATGCTTATAACAGTAACAAAACCAATTTTTTTCAGACTTCTTCAGCAATAGCACTCTGTTTTTTAAATGAAGTCTTACATAGAGCTAAGTTAGTTCTATATTTTTTAGAAGAGGACTTATTTCTTACACAGTTATTTTATATTTTATGGAAAGTTGTAAACACTTACAGTACCTCTTCAGAGTCCTAAGGAACACAATCTAAAAACAAATTATTGTAACTTTTTAAAAAATTTTACATGTTAGCCTAATTTTAGTATGTTAATATTTATTCATTTGTCATCTTAATATCGCTATTCACAGCACTGTTGGAAACTGAGATTTTTAAGCTTAACTGCTCCTCTAAGAAGGCTTCCCTAGTCAATTCCTGTAGTTAAAGCACTCCCTACTTTGTCTTATTCTCTGTTTAAATAGCTCCACCATCATGTACTTACCACATTGTATTATAACATTTATTCACC
>NW_007776563.1:2316-3532 GCF_000696425.1 Galeopterus variegatus | reverse complement strand
AAAAAATGCTCAATGTCACTCAGCATTCAGGAAATGCAAATCAAAACCACACTGAGATACCGTCTCACTCCAGTTAGGGTGGCTAATATCCAAAAGACTGAGAATGATAAATGCTGGCAACATTGTGGAGAAAAAGGAACTCTCCTACAATGTTGGTGGGACTGCAAAATGGTGCAGCCTTTATGGAAAATGGTATAAATCTTTTCTTCTAAAGGGAAGAGGCATATAATAAACAAATGCAAAAATAAACAAGATAATTTTTTATGGTTATAAAAGCTCTGAAGAGATAAATCAGGATAATAGGTAGATAGCGGAGAAGTGAAGTTTAGCAAGGTCAGGAAGGCTTTCTGAGGGGATGGCACTAGATCTGAAATTTAAATGATGAGAAGGAGCCAGCCAATGGGGTCATAGAGGAGGAATGTTCCAGGTGGAAGAAACAGCTTATGTACCTCTTCCACTGCTCTGGGCGTCCTGTCTCCTTCTGGTTTTTTCTTTGTCACTAGTCCATTCTTGTCCTTACCACTGCCCACCTCATTTATTCCTTTAGATAATTCACCACAATTTGTAGTGATTTGCTATTGTATACTTGTTTATTATAAGTCCCTAATACACTATCATACCAGTGAAGATAGGGCCACATCTGTACATTTCTTGAGTATTTTTGTAGAACTATGTTTAGCCAATATTCAAAAACAGTTGCTAAATGAATAAATAAATGAATTCACGCAGTCACTCCTAGAAGTTGAAAGTATGATCCCAGGATGCTCAGAGTGGGACAGATTCCTATGTCCAATTTCTCATGGGCCCAGACTACTTTTACCAACCCACTATGCAGGTTCCTTCTACCCTCCTGCGGGTTTAATTTCAGAGACTCTTTGGAACTTTCCTGACTCTGAGCTTAGGTCAGTACTGCCATGTCTAGCCCAACATGTCTTTGTAAATTTAAACAACAGAGAGAAAGCTTTGGGGTCTTGATATTTTTTCTTTTAAGAAGTCTGCTGGGATTCTTATACAAAATTCTTACCTCCTTCTCTACCCCCTCAGCTACCTTCGAACTTGAAACAACAAAGATAGAGAAGATTTTATTCTATTTCATTAGACACCACCTTTCATAAACAATGATAGCAACTGTCAATCATAATGTATTTTTCAGATATTAGACACTTGGCATATAGTATCATTAACCTTCACTGCAATTCTGCAAGGTGGATTTTTT
>NW_007776563.1:0-1288 GCF_000696425.1 Galeopterus variegatus | reverse complement strand
CGCTGCTAGGGGCATTACTTCTTTAATATTAGCATTATATCACTTTCATAAATTCTGAAAAACTGAATTCTGAGACACATGAGTACTCAGGAGTTTCAGATAAGCAACTGAAAATCTATAACAAGTTATATTTGTGAATGGTTTCATAGCTCACAAAACTCTGAAGAGTTGAAGAAATTTTGTTCTGTTTTCCTGTAATGCACAAAGAGGAATTCAGGAGATTTTACGTGCCTTATTTTCTTACTTTTCTATAAAGAAGCTTTGTTCCTTGCTTTCAGACTATTAACCGTACTTGATCCCAGTGGAAGTTTTGGGTTATTTGTTTTTGAAGAAAGACAGTTAGCTTTAAAATTAAGAAAAATGAAAAAGGGGGAAAGCACTTTTAAGACATATTGATATTACTTCAGTTAAATTAACTTTAAATTTTTAATTTCCTAAAATAATAGCTTAGAATAACTTTGACACTAAAGTACATGTACTAAATGGATCCAACTATTAAAATGTATTCTAAAAATAATGAATATTGGAAAATATAAGAAAATAATTGTAATAACAGTACCTTGCACTTACACATCACAATTTATAAAGCATTTTCACCTGGTCTCATATAAGATTCTAAAAATGGTTGTTATTATTATAGGAAAGTGCCATTTTCTGAGTGCTTTCTTTTCATCAGGCACTTTATATTACACTTTTATTGACACTCACAACTCTATAAGGTTGGTATTACTATTTCTGTTTTACAAATAGGGAAACTGAGAGTTGATGAAGCTGAAATATTTGTTTTCAATTTCACAAGTAGAGGGTCAGGGCCAGGTCCTCTCTGGTACATCATGACAGTTTCTCATGAGGCCAACATACAGAGCTGTGTATAGAAGGCATTTTCTCTCCAGTATTTTATTCTTATTAACATTATCTGATAAAACTTCAAGTGTTTTTAATCTTAAAGTACCTGATTGTGGTGGGAAAAACTCTTGGGCTGGAGGCACAGGAAGTGAGAACACCTACCAACACTGACACTCTGAAGTGTCACTTCAGGCAAGTAACAAAATATTTCAGCCTTAATGTGCATCATTTGTAAAATGAAGGTCATTATATTCAGCTCACATGTTGTCATGGTGTTGTGAAAATAGAATAATTTAATCAGGCCGCTTCACATTAGGGATTGTTGGGGGGGGTGCGGCACATTCTTTGCAGGCAAGTTGTTTGTGGGTGGAGTTAGTGCACATGCACGGTGCCACGACTTAGCTGGCATCTGCCTCAGGCGTCCACTCCACGTGGCCATGCT
>NW_007776562.1:0-3533 GCF_000696425.1 Galeopterus variegatus | reverse complement strand
CTCCTCATCCACATCCACAAAACCCTAAGGCCAGAAGAATTTCAATTCCTGAGGATCACACAAAAGGGATCGGTCGGATTATCTGGGTCTTGTGAAGACAGAGTGGGAGGGATGCTCAGGACAGGGGCCAACTTGTTGCTGGCATTCTTGGTCCTGGCTGCACCTGGGGTCATTCATAAGATGACAAGGTCTTGCACACAGCACAGGGTTCCGGCTGCACAGTTTTGTCTGAAGCACATGCAAATGGATTCTCCTCGGCTGATACAAACAGGAGGCTGTCCAGGCATTCTCACAGTGGAGCTCCACCCAGGTTTTGGGACAGGACAGAACCCAGCAGCTATACCAGGAACTCTGTGGCAAGCTGGCTTTTATTCCTCACCATCGACCAAGGTCGTTTTCAGGAGTGGGGTGCTTTGAGAATGTTGGGTGTGCCTGTGTTGCATCCATGTGAGTCCATGTAAACACCATGTCTCTGTGTCTGCAGGTGTCTGGCATGAGGTGCAGCTGGCTGAGTCCAGGGGAGACTTGGTGCAGCCTGTGGGGTCTCTGAGACTCTCATGTCTAGCCACTGGATTCACCTTCAGCAACAACTGGATGATCTGGGTCCAGCAGTCTCCAGGGAAGGGCTGGATTGGGTTGGTTTAAAAAGACACCCTGTAGGTGGCCTCAAGAAAAGTGTGCTGGGCCTGTGAAAGGCAGATTTATTGTTTCTAGAGATGATTCCAAGAACAAGCTGCATCTGCAAATACACAGTGTGACCCCTGAGGACACAGCCGTGCATTACTCTGGGAGACACAGAGAAGGGATGTCAGTGCGAGCTCAGACAGAGACCTCCCTGCAAGGGCACGCAGGGCCACCAGGTGGCACAGGGAACCCACAGCAGGCAGTGGTCCAGTCCCAGAGGCAAGTACAGGGGAGGCCTGGAGGGATTTCTTTCTGAATTGCTCCTCACCTACAAGTCCCTTTGTCCCTGGTCCTGTGTGGGCACAGGGAGGGAGAAGGGAGCTGTGGTCCAGGCTCTCATGGTGCCCCCTAACCAAGTGTCCAGAGCCCAGGTCAAGCCTGAGCTGAGGAGGACGTGTCCACACTTAGCTGAGCTGAGGTCGTGAAGAGCAAGGGCCACCCCTGCTAAGGACTGGCTGGTGGAGAGGGACATGGACACCTCATCTTGGCCACTAGTTCTCCATGTCCCCATGGGTCTCAAGGTTACCTCCAGACTCTAGAGGTATCTCTTGGTCTCGGGTCTCCACAACACACCTGGCCACATGGCAGAGGTACTGCAGCAGCCGTGAGCTCAGGTGGAAATGGGTGGATGCAGAGCAGCCAAATGAGAATGTGCAGCTGGAGATGCAGGCTCACTGCACACAGTCACCAGCGTGTCTGCATCCAGCAAGTCAGAGCATGCTCACCCGCAACAGGTTACACGAAGTAGGTTTATCACTAACAGATAGACAAGGGACAGACATCTCTTATCTCTGTGAGCTGTCCCGCAACACTCAGGAAAGATGCCCAGGGCAGAGGGAGTCTCAACTGTGTGTGTCCCACCTGTACCACAGCAACAGGACCCCGAAAGGCAGCCTACTCCAGGTGGTGAACCCCAGAGGTCACACAGCCCACTGGGCTAAAGCTCTGAAGTACGTCCTCCATCCAGGGGAGGTAGGAAGAATGGTGCACTGTCCCAGCCAGTTCCTCCCTAAGTCAAGATGTTACATTCCCTGCGAGGGATGGGAACACGGCCCAGGACATGCTGCCCAGTCCACCCCTGTCTCAGCATGTTGTCTTTCCAGCACATTCAACAGTTATTCCTGTGAACTACAAGCAGGGAAAGGGGGAGACCAGGAGTCCCAAGACCACCAGAGTACTGTTCTTCACTTCCCAGTTGTAAGCTACTGAGGTCTGCTGAAGCTGTCCTGGGTGGGTTCCATGTCATAGCTCTAGTGATAGGATCTGTTCATGCAGGGAAACAGACACATCCTTAGGAGAGTAAACGGCAGGGAATCAATTGTCCCATCACAAATGATACACCAGGATGAGCTTTAAAAGACAGAAGTAGACAATGATTTGTCCTCCACCAGGGCATGTTCAAGTCCTGCTACCTCACTGTGAACTGAGACCACTCACCAAAGTGGTGAGGATAAGCGTGGGTCAGCACGGAGTGTGGGAGGAGAGGTGGATGTGAGTCCTTCTATGAAAGTATCCAGAACCAGAAACAGACATCTAAAGGCCCCCATCTCAAGTGCTTTGACACAGCCCCAAATGTGGGACAGAAGGTCCTTCCAGCCTTCCCTTTGCATGACCTTTGCTCCTAGAAGCCAGGAGGAGAAAGTGTCAGAACACATCTCTATGGGGAGTCGCACTCTGGTAGTTATGCTACCAAAGATGGCCAGGAGAGGTACCATGTCAGGTCTCTGAGGACCCTTGTTAGTATAAAGCCACCAGCCACTGCCCAGGTGACACTCCAGGACAAGAAGGCAGTCCTGCAGAAAACAGTGCCAGCCTTAAATGTCACAGATGTCACTACTGCACAACACTCACTAAGGTGCATCCAGGTCAAAACTCACAATGTGTCCAGGGTCCCTTCTTTGGTCTCAATGTGTGTTCCCTCCAAAGCTTGTGCTGGAACTTAATCCCCAATAAGGTATTTGAAAGGTGGGGCTTTAAGAGGTATTTGGATCATGAGGATTGGGACCTCATGGAAGTATTTAAGGTTTAAGTGTTTAATGAGTTATCAGGAAGGAGATTGGAGGCTTTACATCGAGAGGAATAAGCACATAGGCATAAGCTCTTGCTCAGCATATGACAACTGTGAAACTCTGGGACCCTGCACAGAGACCCCACCCAGAAGAAGGCCCTCACCAGATGCACCCCTGAATCCTGGACTTCCAGCCTCCAAAAGTGTAAAATTAGCACTGCTTCTTTACAATTGTAACACAACCCCTGAATCCGCTTTACCCAAGCCCTGCTGCACATGAGTCACACCCGATGTCTAAACCACGGGTTCGTGCTTCCCCTCTCTGACTGCATGTGAATGAATCCAAACGTGGACTGTTTTGTGCACTGAACACCTGCTGTGAGAGGACAGCATCATCCTTGACAAAAGGACAACGTCATGTCTCCATCTCATACCTGGGAGCAGAACGTACAAGTCAGCAGGCAGAGTTCTCCTCTGTGTTAGGAGACACCGTCAAACAGATCGTCCCAATGCCCACATCGACCTACTGTCACATCAGAGGCACTGAAAGTTCCGATTGTCTGTCATCCCCACGAACACCGGAGCTGCTCCTGCCTGTCTGCTTGTCTTCCACTGCTCTCTGTGTTTTCAGCCATTCTGGCAGGTGCAGGGGAGTCTTCAGGGGGTAAATGTACGTCGAGTTACTTTTTCCCTCATTGCTGCTCTTGAATTTACTCTCATAATGGAGTCACATGATGAAGAAAATTTCAATTTTAAACCCCAATATATCAAATGTTTCCATTATATTTATTGTATTTTAGGACCTGAATTTGTTTGTTATTTGGTTGGTTTTGTTTTGTCT
>NW_007776561.1:0-3533 GCF_000696425.1 Galeopterus variegatus | reverse complement strand
GCAGTGGATGCTCAGTAAAAACTGGCTGGGTGAGGAACAAATGGATGATATCCCTTGCTCCTCACAATAGCCCTGTGCAGTGGGAAGGTGAGATGATTGCTCCCATTTTGCCAAGAAGGAAACAGAGCCCAGAGGGGGTAGCAGCCTGGCCGTGGGAGCATAGCAAGTTGGGGTGGAAGCAGGAGTCGAGCTCAAGGCTCTTAACTCCCAGCCAGAGCTGTCTACCACTCAGGGGATGGACGAGACCCTGGGGAAACTTGCCAAGTTCTGAGCCAGGCAGCAGCAGAGCAGGGACTCAGGCTGTCTTCTCCTTCAAGGTCAACACCAGAGCCTTTCATGTTAATCAAGATGTCCCTTTCCCCCAGTTCTCCCTGGGCACGGGCCAGCTGAGTGATTAGGAGGCATGTAGCCCTGCCTGCAGATGTCCTTGGGGACCAGAGGCTGGGACGGAGAGGAGTGCAGGCCCAGGTCAGGAGGCACACCATACTTAGATCCATATCTGCAGCATTAACTGAGCACCCACGGTGTGCCCTGCTGAGTGATTAGGAGGCATGTAGCCCTGCCTGCAGATGTCCTTGGGGACCAGAGGCTGGGATGGAGAGGGGTGCAGGCCCAGGTCAGGAGGCACACCATACTTAGATCCATATCTGCAGCATTAACTGAGCACCCACGGTGTGCCCCGCCTGCGGCACCAGCTCCCCTCTGGTGTCTTCCCTCCTGCCATAGGCTAAGCCTCTGAAATGCAGATCTAACCTTGTCTCTCCTCTGTCTACAACTCTTCTGGGGCTTTCCAATGCCTCAGATCCCTGGGCCTGGCATTCAGGGTCCTTCCTCTTATTCATATCCTCATCTCTCTGAAACTGTCTTATTTACTTGCCTATTTGTCTACTTGTTTTTTGCCCATCTACCTCCTCCACACTTTAAGATCTGTGTCCTGTTCCCTGCTGTGACCACAATGCCTAGCATAGTGCCTGGAGTCTTTTGGTGCTAATGGACATTCATTGAATGAGTGAATAAATGAATGAATGAACCATCTGTCCACTGGCTACCTCTCCAGTAACATCTCCTACAAGTGTCCCTGCCATGTTTCTGCACTGGATTTTATGCTCCAACAATACCAGTCCATGGCTGTGCTCCAGCAATACCAATCTATTCCTATACTCCACAAATTCCAGTCTCTGCCTATGCTCCACCAATACCAATCCATGCCTTTGTTCCAGCAGTACCGATCTATGCCTGTGTTTCACCAAAACCAATCCATGCCCTTGCCCACGCTATTCTCTATCTGGTACAACCTCTCTTTCTTGACTTTCTGTGTCTCTCCTGTTCCTCCATCGAGTTTAAGCTCTTTCTTAACCCTTCCCCAACTTCTGGGTTCCTCCCTGCATTCTCCTGTGGCCTTTGTCACACCGCTTTGGAAATTATTGTTACTCTGGATCTGGAGCTCTTTACGGACCCCATGTCTAATTCATCTCTTGAACCTCAAAACATAGCCAGGTCTTTGGACAGAGCAGACACTTAGTAAACACTTGCAGATTCAGTCTTTCAAAAGAATTAGTTTAATCCTCACACACTTTGAGATTTGGAGATTCCTTGTGTTTGGGAGCATGCTTATTGCTGGTGAGCAGAAAAGGTGCTGTTGGATCCTAAGCTGGTGGTCCACAGCCTAGGCTGTGAAGTCTGGCAGACCTGGGCTTAAATCTTGGCCCTGCCTTGTACCAACTCTGATCCCAGTACAGGTTTCCTACCACTCTGAGCCTCAGTTTTTCCACTTGCAAAATGGGCATAGCAATAAGGTCTTCCTCACAGAGTTGTTAAGAGAATTAGATGACACAATTCTCATAAAACACTTGGAAGACTGGCCCATAGTAAATGCTCAATAAATGTCTGCTGCTATTATTAATATCATTGTTATCTTGACTCCGGGTCTTGTGTTCTGTTCCACTAACTATTTCAGTTACAATTACTTGGAGTTAACTTTGCCAGAAAATAGAAAGGGACAGCCCTTTCTATTTTGTTTTTGATCTTTGGCTGCAAAGGCAAAGGTCGGTGGCATTTGAGATAAGCTTTGCCTATGACTTTGATTTGAGGGCTGGGCAGTTGGGATCTCTGACTCTAGGGAGGAGTTGGGAGAAGTGACATTTTTGTCACTTCAGGACTTACCTCAGCCCAGCCTGAACAGCTCCAGCAGCCAGGCTACTGGGACTTATTCAGCCCTGGCAGCCAGTAATCAAGGAAGCCCCACAGTGAAACAGCACAAATGGAAACTATCTCTCTTATTAAGACCAATGGGCTCACCAAACAATATAGAAACCCTCTAAAGAAACAGAAAACTTTGGGTTTAACAATCACTTTCTCCATGGCTGGAGTTTTTATATACACAAGCTCTCTTGATTTTTCTAACCACCCACTTCTCCAAATGACCTGCAGAGAAGACCGTTGGTGCTTGCCAAATAGCACATAGACATCTCCCAGAAATCCTTGCAGGTCTGTGGGAGGCATGTAACTACTTGTAGCCAGTGGCTTGTGAGTGGAAGTGACGTGGATCACTTCTGGGCCAAGGCAGCTGAGAGCCAGTGTACCTCCCCCATCCCGTTTATTCCCCCTGTCCTGGTGACCTTGGAGACCGTGTACTTAAGCTGACATTTTTACAGGACAGCAGTGGGTGAGCATGTGAATGTCAATTAACCTCTGTTATGTTAAGATGTATTTGTTACCCCAGCAAAGCCTAGACTAATACTGACTAATGCGGGATTATTTTTCTTGTTTCCAGATGAGGAAACATAACCTTCTGTACTTGAAGTGATTTGCTGAAGGTCATCCAACTAGCAAATAGCAGAACTGGAAATGTGCAATTGCTGTTGGACTTAATGTCTTTTTAGGACTCATTCCAAACCAGAATTCTAGGCTTCTCTAGCTCAGGGTCATCTGAAGTTGGGATGAGCCAAGAAAGCAAGAGGGCTCAAGCAGTGGCCAGGTGAGATGGGGGAATCTGGGCAGATCTATATATGGTGGGCAGATAATATAAATATGGTGTGTGTGTGTGGGTTACAGCCTCAGCCCAGGAAGTGAGGTTCAGACCTGAGGCTCAGGATCCAGGTCAGGAGGAGGTTTAGGCAGGGTCTGTCATTATCTAAACATGAGCAGAATGAACCCACATATGGCTGAGAGATAAAAACAGCTCTTGCAGAGATCATTTCCAGGGACAAGATGTCTCCCAAGTTGAAAACAAGAAGTTCATATAGCCTGGAAATTTAATCAAAGCTTGAGGTTGGAGAGGAGGGGGACTGGTGAAAGAAGGTGTGCTATAATAAGAATATATCTACAGCTCTTGCAGAGATCATTTCCAGGGACAAGATGTCTCCCAAGTTGAAAACAAGAAGTTCAAATAGCCTGGAAATTTAATCAAAGCTTGAGGTTGGAGAGGAGGGGGACTGGTGAAGGAAGGTGTGCTATAATAAGAATATATCTGGTCTTTGTTCCATTCCTTTGTTCCATTTTGGCACAGAGCTCCAAAAACTTGGAATTTCTTG
>NW_007776560.1:0-3533 GCF_000696425.1 Galeopterus variegatus | reverse complement strand
GGATTTGCCTTTTCCTCCATTTTTCTTCTCTCTGGGCCCCCTGTGTAGTGGATGGTGCCTGCCCATATTGAGGACAGGTCTTTCCCACTCAGTGCAGTCAGGCTTACATACTAGTCTCTTCTGGAAACTCTCATGCATACACCTTGCTTAACCAGGTTTCTATACATTCCTTAATCTAGTCAAGTTAATGCCTAAAATTAACCATCACAACTACTAATACATGTTGCCTTTTATTGTAGAATGTGATGAGACCAGATATCTTAACATGGCAATAATTTCAGACTCCTGCTCTCACCCCAGCTAATAAGAGAATTTGTCTTTATCTGCTCAGATTCTTCACTTAACCTTGCCTGACCTCTAAGAGAATTTTTACAGACTAGTTCCTAACCTTTTTGTAAAAAATAGGCAGAACCATATTAAACAAAACAAAAGAACAGGAAAAATAAAACAGAGGCTGAGTAGACCTGCAAAATGAAGAGCTGAAGAGGTGGGTGGGGGAAGAAAGCCACACGGGCCACATGTTCAGTGAGAAAGCATTTTGGGATCTGGCATGTGAAAGTCTCTGGAGCAGCTTTGCAGTGTGAGAAACTGGAAAGGAAGCGAAGGGAGTTTTGAAAGATGTTTTACCATGGATTATAAATCGAAGCTACTTTTATGATCTTTGAGAGATAAAAGTAAAGATTAGATTTCAATTGTAATTATTTCAGTTTCTGGACTGTGATTTTTAATGGAGCTTCATGTGGAGACTGGGCCATATGGGGCCCCAGTTTGTACTTGGCTTATGTGGCCACACTTCCTGACTTATCGAGTGGCATTTCCGAATAGTGCTGTGACAGGTTTGTCCTGACAAGATTGCTCCTCCTCCTGGATTCCATATTTCTTGGGTGAACTACACCTTAAACCTAGAAACATGAGTCTTTATTCTTCTACCTTTATCACCAGGCTCTCCCGCACCAACCACTGCCTATAAAATAGCACTGGCCTCAGCTAAGGAATGTACAGTAATCAATAGTGCAGTCAGACACACTATCTTATTGCCACCACCCCAGATTCTAATCTAGCCTTAGCCAAGTTGGGGAATGTGACTAGAGAAAGGAAGAATATTACAACCATTCCTTGGACATTAGATTTCTTTGACAGTGAAGTACTCAAGTAGTTACTGGCATCATAGTTTGAGGGTTAACATCCAAAAGATACAGTCAGAATTTCTCTTTGGAAACATGCATTACAACTCTTCTGTATGGATTGGTTCCAGGTAATTACACTGTTTTGCTCAGGACAAAACATCATCTGTTAAAGAGTTTTGGGTACTACTGAACACCTTAGATTACATAGTGACCAACACATTACCAGGGGTTACAGGGGGAACATATCACATTCACATATTTTAAATACGCAACTGAGCAATCAGCACAATTCAAATGTTTCGGACATTTAATTAATTCCTGCCCTGACCCATCCTTCAAATAGCAGACTCAAGACATGTGTTATTACATCAGCCTCTAAATCATTCTTATATAATCAATTAATCTCATTACATTTAGATTTTCAAAGAGTTTCCACCAATGAACAATTTTATCATCACCAATGCAATTTGTTTTCATTTATCAGCTTCACTAATGGTCTCTGAAACTAATGCTTAAGGAAGTATTAGAAAATGTCCTCTGCTGTCTCAGGGCTGTACACATTTTCCACTCAGCAGCAAAATGATTTGATGTCACTACATATTAAAGCTTGAGGATTTTACCTTTCCATATAAAATGTATAAGTAAAACAAACCAAATCACCCCACTCTACACAGAGAACTTCAAGTATCCAAACAAATAAGATCTATACAGGCTCTATTTTCCAAACAAATAAGATCTATACAGGCTCCTAACACCAAGGACTTCGTTGTGTTTGTTGTAAATAATTCAATGGATAATCATAAAACACTTTACGGCAGTAACTAAATCAAGAAGATCAGTGATGGTTGGCCTAAGACAGCTATAAATTTTACGGCAATTTTTTAATGAGGCAAAGGAAGGGAGCTTATCAGCATCTTGTCTTTCAGGGTCAAATGAAAGAAAGCAGGAGAAATACAGGGAAAGAAATCTAGGGTACCTGTTTTTAGGGGAAGGAAAAGGCAAAAGATTGAGTAAAAGAGGAAAAGAAAATAAATGCCGAACAGAAGGCAAGTAGCCAGAGGCTTATACAGCATTTAGCTTAAGGGAAGAGAACTGTAGTTTGATGTTGTCCTCAAGGGAAGCTTGCAGAAAGATTTCTGTGCCAATGTGACCTTGGCAAACATAAAAATGAATCACAGTTTTGGCATTTGGGCTGAAATATAGGAGAGAAAAGTAGGAGAGAGATAAGAAATAGATTGGGTGAAAACAGCAGACAGAAGAGAAACCATACCTGAAAGATAATAACCAGGGTCAGGTCATGGTAATTATGACCCATGTTTCTATGACCAATCCTGACCACTATAGAACCTCCTCTGGAAATTGGTTTGAATACCTCTTTGGAAATGGAAGTCCTTTGCCAGCTTGATGGAGAAATCTGGCATTTCCACAGGGACTGTGAACATTTATTCTGATTTAATAGGAACCTGAACAAGCCAAAGTGAAATTGAGGCTCAGTGTTCTAAATTAAATCAGACATTTAATTAATCCAGTTAGAGGTCATTGGTTAATTGTAAGTCCAGAATGGTGATTTTTAAAGGAAAAGAAGTGGGCGGGGGGGAAATGCCTTGAGAACCTGGCCCTCATCTGCAACTACATAAACATGGCCAGATGGATGGGAACTTTGACAGAAGAATGATACAGGTAACTGGGCTGACGTGTGTGTTTGGTGAGTTACCAGGTAATCAAAGCAAGAACCCGTGTTAATGCAGAAAGTGACCTGCCTCTGTGTAGCAAGAACTCTGCCTGGCATCAAGCATTGGTGTTTAAAGTTGGCCTGACCTCTGAGGCAAAACTGAGCTCTGTTCTTCAAGACATCCCTACTAGATTTACATGTATCCTCACAGTTGTTTCTCATCTCTGGCTTTTGCCTTTAGTGATGCCTTTAACTTTATCATCTAAGATCTTGCCCTGTCACTTGCATTGTCTCAAAAAAAAAGGAGGTCACCTTATCTTTTTAAAAGAATTATTTTTTAACCCACAAACTCCTCTCTGTTACCTAAGGGTCCCTTTTTGAATTTCCTGTGATAAGCCAATAAGAAAAACCTTCGAAACTGATGGATCTTGGACATGACCAGTGCCATTGTCAAAATAAGCACAAAATAGCTGCCGGCCTTGTCTTCCACTCCAGCACCAAACCCCTCCACCCTTTCCTTTAGAGAAGCCTCACGACTTCTGCAAAACAGAAACCCTTTTGCTTCTGCAAGGGTGCAATTCTCCACCCTGGTCACACAGCTTCCACATTAGCATAATGCCCCTCCTTGATTGTAACAGCCAGCCCTTGGCGCCCTATATAAGCTCTGCCACCACCACACCTGGTGCTGTCCTCCACTTTGAGCACAGCCCAGCAGATTCTTTTCCTTTAATAAA
>NW_007776559.1:0-3533 GCF_000696425.1 Galeopterus variegatus | reverse complement strand
AGTGGGTGCTTCAGTCTGAAAGAAGATGATGCTAAAGAGTAGCAAGAAAACATATGAAGGTGCATAACTCATTAGTAAAGTACGTTCATAGACAACCTCAGAATACTCCAATGTTATAAGCGGGGTGAATAAACTACTTACATCCTTAGTATGAAAACTAAAGGGCAAATCTAACAAGACAGTAACATAGAAAACAACCATATAAGAGATAGGCAATATTAAAAGGCATAACTTGGAACAACAAAATATCAAAAAGTGGAGGTAGGGGGATGACACCAAAGTTAAGAGCTGGCTTTGGTTTTTTCTCTTTTCTTAGATGTCAAAGTTAACCTGTTATTAGTGTAAAATAATGTGTTATAACTATACCATGTTTTTGTAAGCCTTAAGGTAACCATAACACAAAAACTTATAAAAGACATACTAAAAATAAATAGTGAGAAATCAAAATATACCACTAGAGAAAACCACTTGATCACAAAGGAAGATGGTAAGACCAGGAAAAAGTAAAAAAGGACCTAAAAAATAACCAGAAAAAAGTAACAGAATGACAGTAACAAAAGTCCCCATATATCAATAATAACCCTAAACATAAACTGATTCAATGCTCCAATTAAAAGATACATAGTGGCTGAATGAATTATAAATCAAGAACCAACAATATGCTGCCTACCAGATACTCACTTCACCTATAAAGACACACACCAACTGAAAGTGAAGGAATGAAAAAGATGTATCATGCAAACGGAAATCAAAAAAAGAACAGGGGTAGATATACTTACATCACATGAAATAGATTTCAAGCCAAGGAAAGTAAAAAAAAGATGAGCAAGGTTGTTATATAAAGGGATCAATTCAACAAGAGGATATAACAATTCTAAATATATCTGCACCCAACAATGGAGCACCTAGTTATATAAAGGAATTACTATTAGACCTAACAGGAGAAACAGACTCTAACACAATAACAGTTGGGGACTTTAACAACCCCAATTTCAGCAAAAGACAGATCACCCAAACAGAAAGTTAACCAGGAAACATCAGAATTAATCACTACTTTTGGCTGATTGGACCTAATGGATATATGTAGAACATTTCATTCAATAGTTGCAGAATAAATTTCATCCAATAGTTGCAGAATACATATTCTTCTCAGCAAGACATGGACCATTCTCCATACTAGACATATGTTAGGTCACAAAACAAATCTCAACAAATTAAAAAAATTGAAACCATATCAACTACCTTGTCTAACCACAATGGAATAAAGCTAAAGATCAACAACAAAGGGACACTAGAAACCATACAAGTACATGGAAATTAAACAACATACTCCTAAACAACAAATGGGTCAAAGAAGAAATCAAAAAGGATATTAAAAAATTCCTAGAGACAAATGAAAATGAAAACACAACACACCAGAACCTACAGGATACAGTAAAAGTAGTTGTAAGAAGGAAGTTTATAGCAATAATTGCCTATATCAAAAAAGAAGAAACACTTCAAATAAATAACCTAACATTACACCTTAAGGAACAGAAAAACAAGAACAAACCAAACCCAAAATCAGTAGAAGGAAAGAAATAACAAAAATTAGAAGAAATAAATGAATTAGAGATTCAAAAAACAATACAGAAGATTGATGAAACAAAGAGTTGGATTTTCAAAAAGATAAACAAAATTGATAAACCTTTAGCTAGACTAACAAAGAAAAAAAGAGAGGACTCAAAATCTGTAGTGAAAAATGAGACATTACAAATGATACCACAGAAATACAAAGGATCATAAGAGACTACTACAAACAACTATATGCAAACTGGAAAACTCTCAACAAATGAGGTATAGGAGGAATGTACCTCAATACAATAAAGGCCATACAGAACAAGCCCACAGCTAACATTAGAATCAATGGTGAAAAGATGGAAGCTTTTCCTCTAGGATCAGGAACAAGACAAGGATGCCCACTCTCACCACTTCTATTCAATATAGTACTGGTAGTCTGAGCCAGCACATTAGAAGAAAGGAAAGGAGAGGAGAGGAAAGGAAAGAAAAGGCAACCAAATCAGAAAGGAAGAAGTGAAATTTTCTGTTTGCAGAAGACAGGATCTTATGCTCAGAAAACACTGAAGACTCTACCAAAAAACTGTTAGAACTAATAAATAAATTCAGTAAAGTTGCAGGATACAAAACCAAAATACAAAAATCATTTGTGTTTGTATATAGTAAATGAACTATCTGAAAAAGAAATTAAGACAACAATCTCATTTACAACAGAATCAAAAATAATAAAATACTTATGAATAAATTTAACCTAGGAGGTGAAATATCTTTATACTAAAAACTATAAAGCACTGATGAATAAAATTGAAAAAGACACAAAAAAAACGGAAAGATATCCCATGTCTATGGGTAAGAAGAATCAATTTTGTTAAAATGCCCATACTACCCAAGGTGATCTACAGATTCAATACAATGCCTATCAAAATTCCAGTGACAATTTTCACAAATAGAAAAAACAATCCTAAAATTAGTATGGGATCACAAAAGACTCGGAATAGCCAAAGCAATCTTTAAAAAAAAGAGTAAGACTGGTGCATCACACTTCCTGATTTCAAATTCAAAACAGTATGGTAATAGAATGAAAACAGACATACAGACCAATGGAATAGAATAGAAAGCCCGGAAACAAACCCACACGTATATATACGGTCAATTAATCTTCAACTAGGCTCCAAGAATACACAATTGGGAAAGGATAGACTCTTCAGTAAATGGAGTTAGGAAAACTGGATATCCACATGCAAACATAAGTAAAATAAAATTGGATCCTTATTTTACGCCACACGCAAAAATCAACTCAAAATGGATTAAAGACTTAAGTGTGAATTGAAACCATAAAACTCCCAGAAGAGAACATAGAGGAAAAGCTTCATTACACTGGTCTTAGAGCCTGTGACACCAAAAGCACAGAAAACAAAATAACAAGCGGGACCACATAAAATCAAAAAGCTGCTGCACAGCAGAGAAAACAACTAACAAAATCAGAAAGGCAAACTAAGGAATGGAAGAAAATATTTGTTAACCATATATCTGATGGGGGTTAATATGTAAGGAATTCGTGCAACTCAAGTAAGCAAAAAAAAACAAACGACTTGATTAAAAAATGAGCAAAGGACCTGAGTAGACATTTCTCAAAAGAAGACATACAAATGGCCACCAGGCACACGAGAGGTGCTCAACACCACTAGTCACCAGGGAAATGCAAATCAAAGCCACAATGAAACATCACATCATACCTGTTAGGATGGCTGTTATCAAAAGGACAAAAGATAAGTGTTGACAAGGATGTGGAGAAAAAGGAACGCTTGTACATTGTTAGTGGGAATGTGAAGTGGTAGAGCCAGTATAAAAGCAGTTTTCTGGAGGTTACTCAAAAATTTAAAAGTAGTCAATCGAGATGGCAGAATAGACGGTTCCCAGCATCACTCTCTCCCACAATCAACCAATTTGCAACTGTTAAAAAAGCAATGACAGCC
>NW_007776558.1:0-3533 GCF_000696425.1 Galeopterus variegatus | reverse complement strand
GGTCTGTATGTGGGATCCGAACCCTCGGCAGGAGCGCCACCGCACTCCCAAGCGGTGCACTATATCAGTGCGCCACCGGGCCGGCCCAGTTTTTCTCTATTTAGAGCACAGTGTCAAAATCTTTGCTGCTTCCTGACTTGAGTTACTTGGAATTAAGCCTGTGGTGTGTTACAAGGCAAAGGTGGTGCTGCTTTCAAACACAGGCCTCATGGGACCGAGGGGCTCTCATCAGAGACCTTTTCTGGTTCTGGAAGGAAAAGGAGACCTCCTGTGCCCACCTTTCAGCCTCTAGGACTCCTCAGGGGCTTGTGTCATTTGGAGGTTCCCAGGGAATGGCCCAGCCTGCCCTGTCCCAGCATTCTGGGCAGCCTGCCGCAAGCCCTTATGGTACTTTGGTCACTTTGGAACAGCTGCCCCGCTCCCCAGCCTTCTTGAGGCAGACACATCCCTGTGCCCCATGCACCACCCTCAGTGGAAGCGCAGGCTCCAGACTGCTAGACACTGAGTTTCCCAATATAGAAAGTGTGCCCCAGATTCCTGAATCCCCACAGTAGTATTTGCTCCCTGGTTCTGCTTCTCCTCTGCCTGCATCATGATCCTAATAGCGAATGGTGGCCTTGGGCTTAGAGTTCAAAGTTCAAGAAGTTCGCTCTGTGACCCTCGGCAACTTCTCCGAGTCACACATTTTTGACTTGTACAGCGGGACTACGTGCCCGTCCTCCCTCCAAGACCCTTTGTGAAAATCACAAGAACAGGTAACACATCTGGAAGCTCCTTGTAAACTGTAAAGTGCTGTAGCAATGACGACAACAGCTACACCCAACAGTCAGTTACTCACTGTGTTCCAAGCACCAGGCTAAGCATTTCATGGACGTGGACTCCCCAACACTGCCCTCACACCCCACGAGGGAGGTACGGTTACTATTATCCCTATTTTAAAGATGCAGAAACTGAGGCCAGGAGAGTCTATTGCTCAGTCACATAGCTAGTAAATGACAGAGGCGGCCTAACTCTAGTGCCCATGACCTCAACCACCGCATGGTGTTGCTCATGGCACTGTGGGGACAATGGCTCATACAGCTTGGAAAACAGAAAAACAGCCAGTGTAGCCAATCAGGCTTGTGGGCTGTAGGAACCCAGGGTCGGGCTGGCGTGGGGAGCCATCAAGGCAGGGACAGAGCCTTTCTTTTGCTAGCACAGCCTTCTCGATCAAAGAATACAGTTACGATCCTTCCCAGAGCCCTGGTGCGCCCCAGCTCTGAACTGAGCAAAATACTAGATAGTGACTGGGACTCCCTGCACTTTGAAGCTGGTGGGGGTTGGGGGATGGGGGAGTCTGTGCCTTGTGGATCTTGTAACCCATTGAGGTGAGTGACCTGTCCAAAGTGGCTTTCCCCACTCCTAGCTCAGGCATGTGCATTCTGTCCGGTCAGCTTAGCATTGCCACACGCCGGAGTCCTGCTTGGAACCATCTGGGAATCCGCATGCACATGCAGACTCCTGGGCCACCCCAGCTCACTATGGACCAGGAATCTGCATTTTAAACAGAGGCATACATGCCTTGCTCTTGTTGCCAAGGAGATGAGGCACACACGGGCTGTCTTTGGAGGCCTTCTTTTCCTCCATGGGCTGGAGGCAGAGAGGCTGGGCTCCAGCGGGGGTATTTTGGGGGTCAATTTTAAATGAGGGCCTGGAGAACAGGCTGCCCCATGTTAATGAGATAATGAATTAAATCTACCTCCGAGCTGTACGTGGCTGCTTCTGAACTCGAACTATGAAAATACAAGTCTTTCAAAACTGCTTATCTTTTTTTTTCCCCAAAATGCTTTTTTTTTTTTTTTTTTTTTTTTTTTTTTCCCCAAAAATTTTTTTTTTTTTTTTTTTTTTTTTTTTTTTTTACCAGGTGTATTTCCCTCTATAAAGTTTTCCAGGCCTGATGTGGTCCTTTGGTCCCCATAACAACCCACACCACCCATGGGAAGCATTTACAGAACAAGGCGTGCTTTTATCCTCCCAAATGTGAGTCAGAAGACAGAGCCCTGGCCCTCAGCCTGAGCCTAGAGCTGGGAAGGGGTCATGTTTCTGAGCCTGGGATGGTCGCTCTCTGTGCACTTGTACCTGGACCAGGTGCTAGAACATGAAGCCAAAGAGGTGTCTGGAAAGACAACTGCATCTCATGAGCGAGGGTCCTTCTTACTGCACAGGGTGGGGAACACATGGCTGAAATGCCACCACTACCACTCCATTCTTTGTGAAATTGTAAATTGGGGGAGGGGGTAGTGGGTAATAAATCAGAGTATTATCTGGCATTCTCACCTTAATGGGGATTTATCAACTTGCTTTCTGAGAAGCCTTAGGACAAACAGCAGGTGCATTTTAAAGGCAACAACATGGATGGACCTGGAGAGAATTATAATAAGTGAAACGAGTCAGGCACAGAAAGAGAAATACCACGTGTTCTCACTTATTGGTGGGAGCTAAAAATAAATAAATAAATACACAAACAACCTGGCGGGGGCGGGGGGAGGGGAGAAGACACAACAATTACAATTCCTTGAAGTTGTTAGGACAAGCGAACAGATATGAGGTTGCTGGGAGGGAGGGGGCAGATTGGCGGGAGGGAGGTTTGGGTGATGGGCCACAGTAGTCAGCCACATTGTATATTGACAAAATAAAATAAAATAAAATAAAAATAAATGAATAAAGGCAGATAATGGAGAAGAGAGCCCCCTTGCTGAGGAAGAGGAAGGCAGGCCTGTGGGCAGAATGGGGAGTGACCTGGGGGGGACACCACAGCAGAGAAAAATCAGGGAGCTCAGGGGGAAGGAAGACCCTCAGGCTGGGGAGAGGGGAGCTTTGAGCGGCAGAAGCAGGCAGACAGGGCGAGCGGAGCTGTCTTGGTGGGTCTCCTCGGGACTGCGTTACAAGCTTTCTAGTACAACACAGACTATAAAGCAGCCCCTTAATATTTTGCTGAGAACGGACTCTGGCAGCTTCATGAGTTACTGGTAATGCCTGCATTACCATTGCCAGAACATTCCTGATATTCTCAGAGTTAACGTGAAATAGGCAGACGCCTCGGGACCCATCTTTCTAGCCCAACACCAGCCAGAGGAAGCAGTGGAGGGCCAGGTGAGTTACAGAGAAAGTTTTGGAAAGTGAGGTATTTCTGGAAAGTCAGAGGAACTTCTTTTAACTCGGGGGAGAATCCTTCCCTTTGTCTCTGAAAAAAAAAAAAAAAGGAGCTTTCTAGTGATAAAAGAAGTTTCCAATTTCCAGTAATAATGAGACAAATTAAAAGAACGTGCTTAGAGATTGTCAGGGCAATTGTAGTAAAAAGTCAACAACGGCTGGAAATAAAGTCAACACAGTTTCACTACCTGGAAAATATAAATGTTTTAGAGATGATTTATCCGGCCATAAATTATTTTCATGCACACATTTTTCCTTTTTTTTATTGCACATATTTTTTAATTGGTGGCATTTGTATGAACAGAGTAGGGATTAAAGTGCTCAGATATTTTTATTTTTAT
>NW_007776557.1:0-3533 GCF_000696425.1 Galeopterus variegatus | reverse complement strand
TGTTATTCTTCAAGCTAGATTTACAGTTCCAGAAAAATATTATAGTCAACTAACCCTACAAAGGCAGGTGAGAAGAAGCTTTGAAATTCTTTTTTCACGTATGGCACCTGGAACGTGACCTTTGTAGGACACCTCAAATTGGTATCATCTAAGAAGAGCCAAGAAAACAAATGCACAGAGACCCTGAGTTCATGATACACTTTTAGATCATTCCTATTTCCAAATAAATATCTTTATTTACAAGTTGAATTAGTAGGCAATTAACATATATGGAATCTATTACATTTGGAAATAAAATTCTGATAGCAGTGGAATCTTTTAATGATCCACGAGTTAGTAGCTATTCAAATCAAATCACCCTCTTTAAATCTGTAATTAAGAACCATCACTATTTTCATACAGTTGTTGAAAATAATTAAGTAGCTCATAGAACTTTTACTAAATTTTATTTTTCATTTTGATCAAAAACTAACCAATGGGCTCATATATGCTCTTAATGATTTCTTTTGAGAAATAGAATCTATTGGGATTCCAGTTATTGGATATGAACTATGATATTGTTACTCTATTCTTTCATATGAAACTGCATTTGCTCCTGAGACACTAATGAGCTACAGCTTTAGGATTCCTCTCTATTAAGAGGGGTCCTTGCAACCTGTTTACAAATGTGATCATATATTTTTGTCATTTTGTACTTGTTAAATATTTTTCTACTCTTCTTATTAAAGTAAAAAGGCCTCCAAAACTATATGAGTTTTGAGCCCCACAAAAGTAGCATCTGTACCTGCTCACTCTTGTATGTTTTATTATTTCGCCCATGGGGTGCTGGATTTGTATAACTATATCATACCCTTTTCACACCTTCTCCTTTTTCAAATGGAATCAGTAAAACTCACTCCCAAGATGGTAGGCCTGCATTGGTGTTATGGCATATCACCATGAAAATGATGCTGCCTGGATCACATAGGAATTAAGCCCCCAATCTTGGCCCCAAACATCATCAGTACCCCCAGCAACAGGATAAAAATAATTTATAGACTCAGCAATGTATCCCAGTATGGAAAAGGGAGTTAAGCACCTGGTCTGTGATCCATTTCTCTCCTGAGTACCGCTGAAGGGTCCTCCTAGGGATAGAAAGAAAGCAGGTGATCCAATCTCATTCCTTTATAAACATGCTGGTGAGTGACCTCCTGGTAAATAGACTGACGATACTTGCTAGGAAGAGATTCCCTATCTATGGAATGCTCTTGGCAGGGTGCTCCTAGTTTAGTATTACCTATGGTAAATAAGCCTACAATTTATGAACTTATCAAGTAGAGTTCTCTGGAGAATGCTACTTAAACTAAACATTCAGGACATGACATAGGAGATATTTCCTAACTCAAACACACCTTGCTGGGTGTACTAACCAAGTGCTTCACTTAGACACCTCATGTAATCTGAGTCAGATGGTGCATATCAAAGCCAGAAGCAAGGTCCTGAGGAGCAGCCTTGTATGTACCACAGCTTTTCCTGCTTTGTCTGAGCCTTTTGACTGTTTCTATTAGTGGTAAACTTGACATTTATTAAAATCTCTTGACAATCTGACCCTTTTCATTGGCTTACCCACCAATATGTTAAAAAATGGTTGACAGGGAATAAGTAAAATAAATTTAGAACAGAAGTTATGGTCCATTAATGTTTATTATAAATGAGTAATGTCTAAAAATACATATTTTTTACCAGAGTAGCTGAATAAAAAGAGCTTACAGGGAGATTTTGCAGAGCTATTCACCTTGATAATTAAACATTTAGCAATATTTTAATAAGATGAATATTTCATTTATGCAGTAACATTCTTCAGAGTATGATGAGTGTATTTGTAAATATATGAGGAACTTTTTTACACATTGGCTCACAGAATTATTCCAAAACTACATGAATCAAGAAGGATTTGGTACAAGTAATATGAATAAATCAAATCATGCCACAAAAACTTGCTTTGTGTATTTATTTTTATTTGTTATTTTTTATAATAAATATAATATGGAAAATCCATTACCTAGGAAAAATCACTAGAATGAAAAAGCCTTTATATCTGACCAAATTTGACATTGTTACATTATACATTTCTCACACTAAAGTCATGTAATGAATGGTCTAGACCAGAACCTGAAATCTGCAGACAAACCGGTCTGGGTTAAAATTCCCTTGTACAAGATTCTTAATAGCTTTGAGGATCTGTTTCCTGATCTGAAAACCAGAGATTAATCTTGCCCAGGCCCTGTGGTTGTTTTTAGAATTAAGTGAAACAGTGCGCACATAAAGAAATCATCACATTGCCTGACGAAAGGTAAGCGCTCCAGTGAATGGGAGCCCCAGTTATATTAATTAGACCCATTGATATCCTCTTTGAAATTTTAAGGCAGTAAATGAATTTAAAGGACTTGAGAGTTTTCTATTTGAGAGAAGAAAGTAGAAATCTGGTCTCAGGGTAGTGCGCACACATGCTAGACTAAGTAGCATAAGGCCTGGCAACTTCTCAAACTGCAGGAGTGCCAGCCACCCACCCACCCCACTCACACACACGTACACACGCGCACACACACACACACACACACACGCACACACGCACACACTCTTCTGCGTGGCAGAACTGTCAGTCAAGTGCATTGTTAGCCACAGGCCTGACAAGGACTGGGAAGCACAACTTTTGACATTTGCCTTTGCGGATGAATGAATTCCTCCAACCTTACAGTCTTTGAAGTAAAGAATGCTCTCTAGAGTTACTTTTGACTGACTCATGCTCCATTACTCTGTAAAAAGATTGTATTTGAAACAAGTCAAATCAGGATCTGAATTGGTCGTGTTGGCATTGAAAGCCCCTACTGACTTTCTGTTTGCTTTCCTGCTACCCCTCTGAACCCATTCCACTTGTGCACTGGTGATTTTTAAGGCTACTATGGTTGCTGTCATATTCCTGCTGTATTAAGACAATTTGCCAAAACTGGTTCATTCAGCAGAAAGCTAGAAAACAAAACAATTAGTAATTCTGCTGGAATTAACTAATTTATACATAACTATAAAGTCGAATAAAAAGAAAAAGAAAAAAGAATGCTCAGCAACATCATTTCAGCAACCCAAGTTCCAGATCTATTCGAATGAATTCATTTACATTTCCTCCAATCATGCTAAGGAGGCTAAGATACTAAGTCTCTCTCCTGGGGAGGTTAACATGTAACATGTAACCCTCCCAGATAAAACAGTGCCTCGTCAAAGAAGTATTCTTTTCATTTACCAGATTATTGAGGGAATTAGTAATTTGAGGCTCATTTAGTCCATATTATTCTGTAAAACTATACCCCGAGGAGTTAATAGGAAAAATTTTTCTGAGAATGTCACTAAGAATAAGAACTATGAGGCAATTTAATATACAACTAACTGTAAGTATAATTATAAATGATAAACTATAAATATGTGGCAATGATATTCTAATACAGGTGTTTCTATTTCCTTTTTACTATGGAAATGGTGAAAACCTTCACTGGAAATAG
>NW_007776556.1:2102-3533 GCF_000696425.1 Galeopterus variegatus | reverse complement strand
GTTACATTATTTTCCATTAAAATTATTTAAATTATTTTGTAGTACAGACACTGTGTAAAAAAATTAGTTGTCATACATATTTTTTTCTTTTTTTTCTTTTAGCATCCTTGGCTCCTTCCTTTTTTCTTTCAACTTCAAATTTATCCTTTTGCCAAGTTTTAGCATTAATTTCCTCTGAAAGCCCACATATACTCACACACCAGAAATATGTTAGGAAATTGATTGGTTATATAGGCAAATGAATTATTTATTTTCAGATATTTTATTTATTTATTTTGGGGGGTGGCTGGCCAGTACAGAGGACAAACCCTGGCCCTTGGTGTTTCATTACTATGCTCTAACCAACTGAGCTAACTGGCAAGCCTATTTTCAGATATTTTAAAATTTAGGAATAATAATATATTTTAGAACACAAAACCTTTAGTATTATGAAGAGTCTTACCAACCTCCATTCCGAGAGCTGATTCAAAGTAGCACAGTGAAAGCTTTTGTAGGTGATCTGGCATCTGAGGCACAGGCTTTTGGTGCTATCATCACATGCTGTTGTCCCACCTCTGATCTCAGCTACAGCAGTGCCCAACACTTGTGGGCATTCTGACAATGTTCTACCATGAGCTCCAGCTGTGCATTTCTCCATACTTCTCCTCAAGTTTTTCTCTAAAATCAAAGGAGCAAACTCACTCAGCTTATGTCAGGGAAGCCTAGAAGGGTGAGGAAATTGCCTCCACTGCAGCAACTCTCAACTAATGGGAGACAAGACAGGATATTGTAAATATAAGCACCAGTGTGACATTCTTCAGATGAGCAATTTTGAGGCACATTCTACAAAATTCTTCAGAAAATCCCCAGTAGAATTGATCCTTGCTTTCCCAAATTATTAACCAACACAACAGCATGATTGATTGTTCCTTCCCTGTCTCATTCCCCATGCCTCCTCACTTGGCTTCCTGGGATTCATCTCCCAATTAAATAACCTATTTCCAAGGTCTAGTTTTAGATTGTCTTTTGGGACAACCCAAATGGAGAAAAAATTTAGATTGAGTCTTCAAATAACTTACAGAATGTAGTGATATTTTGAATTCTTAATTTTAATTTCAGTTTTTCAATGGTACTCTAAAAATCTGTTTAGCCTTATGTACATCTTATATAGCAGCATGAATTATCTGTTTCAGAGAGATGATCGATCTATGTGTACCAGAAATGTATGTTTCAGTGCTTTAAGTCTATAATTAAAAATAAAAACTTTCAAAATCATTTAAAAAACATTTGTTACTGTGTGTTTACTTTCTCTAACTATGCATAGTTCACTTGTTAAAACCGCACAATAAGGGAAGAAATGTATTTCCTCAGCTTGACATTTCATTCTGCTGGATGTTATTTTTTCCAGGAATTCTGTTTTATGGAACTATATTAGGAGAGTGTTGATTTGAC
>NW_007776556.1:0-708 GCF_000696425.1 Galeopterus variegatus | reverse complement strand
AAAAAGTAAAACCTGTGCATTTGAATTATCTCTAAAATGTATTCTAAAGCTTTATGCAAATAACCATGACTCCTTTCTATGGTCAGGTCTCTTAAACGCATGTGTGTATGTGTGCCGGGTAGGTTGTCTGCTTCCTAAAGTGCTTTTGTTAACACCATAATTTTAAATTAAGTTTTCCAGAAAGCTGTTCCTGCTGTGCATTTTGGCATCGAAGATTAGGTCAGTGACCATAAATCTCATTTATGTACTTAATGCAAAGGAGATACTGCTGTCTTGGGAATCATATGAGCCAGATTCCTTACTTTGCCCCTCTTACAAGATATTGACATATAAAACAAAAATGCTCCCATTTTGTTGTGCATCTTTCTTCATTTAAAACTTTAAATAAAGAATGTTTATGCAGGGTTCTTTTTCATTCATAAAAATGGAAATCACCCTTAGTGTCTGCATGAGTAGACTTGTATTCTTGTTCACGAATTCACATGATAGATTGGACCATAAAATCTTTATGTTTGGCTTGTGCAGCTGAGTTCAAGACTGAATACAAAATGATAAAGAAGCTTTAGCATTTTGTAGAAAGCAAAAAAATGATACCATCTAGATGGCCCTTAAGCTAGTTTTTAACTACCTGGAAATCAGTTAGAAATGTATAATCAAACTTGCTATTAAAGGTACAGTGTTTAGTGTAAATCTTTGGGGGCATAATCT
>NW_007776555.1:2142-3533 GCF_000696425.1 Galeopterus variegatus | reverse complement strand
CCTCTCAGGAGTCTAGTAGCCTTTCTACTTCTTGCCAGACTAGGTTCTCTTAATCCCAAATCATTTCAGATGCTCAAAACCTCATTCAAGCTTTACAGTTTATTATCCCTCCCCTGCCCGGAACCCCATCTCTCCAGGCCACCCCTCGCTTGCTGCCCGCCTCTGGTGTTCACACTCCACCTGGTAGCCAGCTGTCTCAAGGACCCGACAAAATGCCCTGAGACCAAATTGAGAAGACATGGAGACAAGTGACCTCGGGTGGTAGATTCTGTTTCTCACTTCCCCTGTCTTGTTAGTGAACTCTGTTTCAGAGAGACACACCAAGTTTGTGAAAACAACAAAGAAACAAAGTCCTGCAGTGGATGTCCCCTGGCTGGGAGCCTGGAAATGAATGAGGAAGTGAGGGTGTGGTTCTCTTTCCCAGAAGAGTGAGGGAAGAGTGAGGTGGAGGGATCTGTTTGTCCATGAGAGCGTGCACTTCCCACTCACCTGACTTCTGTAGGAGTCATTGTCCCCCCACATATACATGCACTGTCCATGTTCCAAAACAGAATTGTTTTTAAAAATCTGTGTTGTGCTCACTTCCACATGAAGTAACAACGGATGTGGAATTAG
This sequence comes from Galeopterus variegatus, assembly GCF_000696425.1. Lineage (NCBI taxonomy): Eukaryota > Metazoa > Chordata > Mammalia > Dermoptera > Cynocephalidae > Galeopterus > Galeopterus variegatus. The sequence goes on along the minus strand of NW_007776555.1, from coordinate 2,918 downwards.
AGCCATCTTGGTTAGAACCACTGTAGTGGTGATCCCCATGAGGTAACTGTGGAGATGTGCAGTTTTACCTCTCAGGGCTTGGTCAGTTCCTGTGAACAAAGCCAGCTACAAGGCAATCCAGATCAAGACTGATCTGGGCAGTCAGGTTGTCTCCTGATCTGGATGCCAAGTCAGAGGAAAAGAAGAAAACTGGATGATTAAAACAGATAATGAGGGAAAAGGCAAGATTTAGAAACATGGTAAGGATCAGCCCTGCCTACAAGAAGACAGGAGCAGCCCAAAGTCCAGGGAGGTAATATCAAAGTAAAAAGTGCACCAAGCAGAGGTAAACAGACAAGGAAGACTTTATTCAAGACTATTGCAATAGGGGAAGGAGACAGAACTCAACTCCACCTAAACAAAGGGCAGGAGAGTTTTTAAGAGCTTATATGGGGAGAATCCTATGACATCTGAGTTTGCACATTGGTCTTACCAAAGAAGAGTGAAATTTCTTGTAAGTTCATTACAGCAAGAAGTTGTAAAAACAGGTTCAAAGGAGCCAACTAAAATCAGACTTATACTGGGTCGGCCTGGTGGCGCACTGCTACAGTGCGCTGCTTGGGAGCGTGGTGGCGCTCCCGCCGAGGGTTCGGATCCCACATGCAGACCGGTTCCCACTCACTGGCTGAGCGAGGTGTGGGAGCAACACCGAGGGTTGTGATCCCGTTGCCGGTCCCGGTCCGGTACGGGCGCGACATTGAGGGTTGCGATCCGTTGCCGGACACGAAAAAAGACAA
>NW_007776555.1:0-1142 GCF_000696425.1 Galeopterus variegatus | reverse complement strand
AAGACTTTATTCAAGACTATTGCAATAGGGGAAGGAGAGAGAACTCAACTCCACCTAAACAAAGGGCAGGAGAGTTTTTAAGATCTTATATGGGGAGAATCCTATGACATCTGAGTTTGCACATTGGTCTTACCAAAGAAGAGTGAAATTTCTTGTAAGTTCATTACAGCAAGAAGTTGTAAAAACAGGTTCAAAGGAGCCAACTAAAATCAGACTTATACTGGGTCGGCCTGGTGGCGCACTGCTACAGTGCGCTGCTTGGGAGCGTGGTGGCGCTCCCGCCGAGGGTTCGGATCCCACATGCAGACCGGTTCCCACTCACTGGCTGAGCGAGGTGTGGGAGCAACACCGAGGGTTGTGATCCCGTTGCCGGTCCCGGTCCGGTACGGGCGCGACATTGAGGGTTGCGATCCGTTGCCGGACACGAAAAAAGACAAAAAAAAAAATAAAAAATAAAAAATAAATAAAAAATAAAATCAGACTTATACTGTCCCACAGAGACTGGGACCTAGGGGGACCGTGTTCATACAATATTACACTTCCAAGCTTGGGTGAGGGTTTTGCCTTTGACATGATTTGAGATTAAGAGAATATAGTTGAGCAAGGGAAGGAGAATTTGCAGGCTCCTGGGAAAAACTGAAAATTCTCAGTGGGTCATTGACCCACCTGTTTTGGGTACAGTAACTAGAGTTGATGCAAAAAAGTAATTTCCTTAATTTATGGGCACTGTAGCAATATTCAATTTATATGTTATTCAATTTATAGAAAAACAACCCAATTAATATAGAAATATTCACTCTCTCTCTCCACACACACACATATATATTACTTTTCTGTACAGCTCCTCAAAAGGATTTCATACCCTAATTACTAACATCATTCAGAGTAGGGAAAATATTATAAACATACATAAGTTACTAGTCAAAAATAGTTTAGAATCACATCAAAAGATTTGTTTTCTAAACACAATTTTGATCCTCACGTGCAACCTTGTACACTTGTACTGTGGGAGCCCCAAATCTGAAAGGGCTCTTGCGTAGTGTTTACCTGTTCCAGAGAACTCACCTGATATCCCGATAGCCAGAGATATCAGTTTATTAGACTTATGCAAATTGCTGATCGTGGCCAGCCAACTAGATATC
>NW_007776554.1:3250-3533 GCF_000696425.1 Galeopterus variegatus | reverse complement strand
AGTCAAGCCACAGTGGTAGAAGCTATTTGCAACACATGAAAACAACAAAGGAATAGGATCTCTAAAGTATAAAAAAAAATCTTTTATTGAATGAGAAATAGGAAGTTATCCCAGTAGAAAAATGGATTAAGATATTAGCAAGTGATTTACAAGAGAGAAACCCCAAATGGAAAATACACTCAGTGTAAGGAAAAAACAAACAAACCTAAAAACAAATAAAAAAAAAAAATTTAAAAAATAAATAAATAATCCCATTGAGAGATATTTTCACCTTCATTCATTT
>NW_007776554.1:0-1435 GCF_000696425.1 Galeopterus variegatus | reverse complement strand
AAAAAAATTTAAAAAATAAATAAATAATCCCATTGAGAGATATTTTCACCTTCATTCATTTTAAACAAATGAAAATGTGTGATAATACCAAGTATGAGTAAGAACGCTTGGCTTTTTCCCTCTTCTCTTTCAATTTTGAGCTCAGACTTCTTAGTGCTATTTTTCTTGATGTGCTTTATATTTAAACTGCATCTCCCATCCCAGCACTTTCTACTCCTCTTTTTTCCTTTATGTTTATCTAGAATAGTTCTCCCATCTGAGACACTGTGTTTATTTATTTATTTATTTATTTATTTATTTATTTATTTATTTCCTGTCTACCGACATTAGAGTGCAAGCTCCACTTAGGCAGAAAGTTTTATATTCTTGGTTTACTGCTACAATTCTACAACAGTGTCTGTCACATGAGTATGTAGCAAATATTTATTGAATGAACAAAAAAATGAGCAATTGAAACTTCCATAAATTGCTGAGACAGTATCTGTTGATAGAAACACTTTGGGAAGCTATTTGCTGATAATGTTGAAGATGTGCTTGCCATAAACTCAGTGTTTCTGATTCAGGTATATTCTCTCAGGTAAATTCTTGAACACTTGCCAAAGAACATATGTAAAATAATTTTTATTTCAGCATTATGCTAATAGCAGAAAGTTGAAAGAAAGACAAGTGCCCAGCAATAAAATAATAAGAACACTTGAATACATTCCTATAGTGGAATACCACACAGCAGTTAAAGTGAATGAACTAGAGCTACCTGTATATCAACATGGATACATTTCCAAAGCACATGGTGAGAAGAAAATACAAATGACAGAAATGTGAACACAGCTTGATACCAATTTGCAAAGGTCAATATAATTCTTATGGATACATTAATAAATAGTTTAAGTTAATAAACATGCATGGGAATGAAAAGCACCATATTCAGGATAGAGATTACCTTTTGGCAGAGAAGGGGGAATAGGATCAGGTCAAGATACAGTCAGGGCTTTTTATTTGGAATGTCTGATTTCTTTTTCTTTTTTTCTTTTTCTTTTTTGTGACTGGTAAGGGGATCGCAACCCTTGGCTTGGTGTCGCCTGCACCGCGCTCAGCCAGGGAGTGCACCGGCCATCCCTATATAGGATCTGAAGTCGCAGTGGGAGCGCCGCTGCGCTCCCAGCACTGCACTCTCCTGAGTGAGCCATGGGGTTGGCCCTGATTTCTTAAATAGACTGCTGGGTACTTGAATGTTTGTTATTTGATTTTCTCCACTTTTTGGACGAATCTGATGAATATATATGAGGTACCATCAACAGGACCAGGGAAGAGTAGGTGAGTGAGATTTAGATATTCTAATTTGTCCAATTTTAGAGAAACCAAACAATAAATATGCAAATTAATAGCTGCTATGCAAAAGTATTATTTGTTTTATAGAAATACTGAATGCAGGATT
>NW_007776553.1:0-3533 GCF_000696425.1 Galeopterus variegatus | reverse complement strand
ATGTATACACACATGCATAATGTATATATAGGAACTTTAAACACTTTTTTCTATGAAATAAAATCTTTTTGCATAGGTATGATAACTTTATTGATTATTTTATTCAAAATAAAAATTTGCAAATGCCTATTTTGAGCCAGGCACAAAGAGAAAATATAAATCAAACACCAACCTTATCCTTGGTCTTTCACAGTTTTTATATTTAATTACTCTCCATCTATAGATTTCTGAAAGCTTTGGATTTAGACCAGTCTCTAAATGCTTATAGGACTAATAACAAATCCAAATTCTCTTTTCCTTAAAAGACATCTGTGGAGAAGAAAGATAACAAGAAAGTTTTCTTTGGCAAAGGAAAAATCAAACAGGGACTTAGGCATTCATTTATTTGTTAGTTTGTTTTAAGAAAACTTGATCTCTTGCTTGGTAGGTAACAGCCTCATAATGATGGTAGTGATTTCAGTAAATAAACCATTTAAAAAAAAGAATGGCAAAATACAAGAAAACTTGAGAAGTAAAGTTAACACAGAGAAAATCATTGTTTCTTGCCTCGATCAAGAGTCCTCAATGGAAAATGACATTTTCTTTTCTTTTGTACTAATGCTTAGTATAAACCTATTAGTGTTGAGACACTGTGCTTACTGTTTTATGGTCATAATTTCATTTTATATTCACAACTTTGTGATAGATTGTTATTTTTGTTTAATAGTTTGCATTCAAAATAAAAATTTGCAAATGCCTATTTTGAGCCAGGCACAAAGAGAAAATATAAATCAAACACCAACCTTATCCTTGGTCTTTCACAGTTTTTATATTTAATTACTCTCCATCTATAGATTTCTGAAAGCTTTGGATTTAGACCAGTCTCTAAATGCTTATAGGACTAATAACAAATCCAAATTCTCTTTTCCTTAAAAGACATCTGTGGAGAAGAAAGATAACAAGAAAGTTTTCTTTGGCAAAGGAAAAATCAAACAGGGACTTAGGCATTCATTTATTTGTTAGTTTGTTTTAAGAAAACTTGATCTCTTGCTTGGTAGGTAACAGCCTCATAATGATGGTAGTGATTTCAGTAAATAAACCATTTAAAAAAAAGAATGGCAAAATACAAGAAAACTTGAGAAGTAAAGTTAACACAGAGAAAATCATTGTTTCTTGCCTCAATCAAGAGTCCTCAATGGAAAATGACATTTTCTTTTCTTTTGTACTAATGTTTAGTATAAACCTATTAGTGTTGAGACACTGTGCTTACTGTTTTATGGTCATAATTTCATTTTATATTCACAACTTTGTGATAGATTGTTATTTTTGTTTTATAGTTTGTTTGTTTTTGAGAGGCATTTGATGGAAAGGGATTTGTGTGCAGTCACCTGTAGAATTTTGAACTGATTATCTGTAAGGAGAAGGCTACATTCTTTTGAAAAGAATGTTCAGTGTTAGTAATCAACCATTAATTTAATAATAAAAAAGTGAAATCTATTCTTTGCTAGTACCCATTCTGCTTCCACAATTACTGTAAGGTCTAGTTCTATCAAAAAGTTCCCATTTAGTCAGCTGCTAACATAGTATTCAGACAACCACCTCGTATCCAAATCCTCTAATCTGTAAATTGCATGCTGATTCAAGGCAGAATCAAATACAAATCCTGACCTTTATTCCCAAGGCCCTAAATGGTGTGACTCTGCTAATGTATCCAGAATTGAACAACAATCTGGATCCTGTCAAGTGTACTCAGCTCACTACCACCTAGTAATGAAATCTCCAGATACAAGTTAGCAAAAAGAAAAAAAAAAGCAAAAAGAGTTTTCTAAATCAGTGGCTAGTGTTCAAAACTTCCTCTGAAACTATGAAATCTAGAGGCAAACATATTAAAATAAGTCTGTGTTGTTTAACTTTTTTCTTTGATGATTTTATTATTCTTTAGTAAATTGCCCAGATTCCAAAAGATTTGATCCCAAAAGAGTCGAAAATTGTAAAAATAATTTTATCTCTCTCATGTTTTCTCCTGCAGAGAGTGCACTAAAAAATAATGTAAAAATGAGGAAGCACATAATCCTCAAGGAAGAGGCGCTGATAGACAAATGGGAAGAAGAAAAAAGGAAGATAAGATGAAGTAACAAAAGAGGAAGGAGAAGATTCTATTGGAAAAATAAATAGAAAAGAGCGGGAAGAAGAAAAGAATAGAAAAGAGCAGGAAGAAGAAAAGGGACAGTGTGGAGTAGAGAAACCAGTAAGGAAAATGAGGCAGGAGTTGAAGTGCTAAGCCAGGGTCTCAGACTCAATTTCTTGTTCTGAGGCCAGACAGTTAATGCAAAGGAGTAAATTGGGCTGGCTGCAAGACAACAATGGCCAGTCTTCTTTTTTATGACTTTCTTTTCTCCACAAGTGACAGCGTACAAAGGGAAATAAATATTTCTCTTAAAATAAAACAAATCAAAACAGTAAAAATGCAATGATTAAGGGTAATGTCATTCTCAGTCTCTGGAAAACAATGGAGAATGGTGTGGCAAACTAGCATGCCTGCTGGCCCTGGGAGAGGGCAGGAGGTAGGCATCATTCAGCTTTGCCCAATATTGACAGAACATCTCGTTTTTAAAGAAAAGCTGAAATCCATATTGTTTGAGAAATCAGGACTATTGATGGCTCTTTCAAAAAAAAGGTGTTTAAATCAATGTGAATAATCTCATTGTCCCTTATGGAACTCTCCACCTACAGGATGGGAGTTTTGGCCTATGACTACTAGACTGTATGCTTGCTAGCAAAAAGATAAGGGTGGGGGGGGGGCCGATATATTCCTAACTTTACTTCTAACTATTCTTAAGGCCCAGTGGACCCTGCTGTTTCTTGTGCTCTTCTACAGACGACTTTCCTATCTTGTAGAGAGGGATAGCATTATGGTCTCACCCATTTTCTGCTTTCATCATCCATTTGATTTCAAAAAGGGTTTTAGTATTTTGCTTTGGTCTAAACTCATTTTTTTAATGGGAGCCACACTGGTTTATTTGCTATCATCTAGTACCTAGAACCAAGCAAGTTAACTGAAGGAACCAGGGCAACTATAGCCTGTTCCAAGGAACACTTGGGTACGCCAAAATGTTTGTGGAAAAATGGAATGAAAAGATAATATGAACCTTTCCATAAACTTTTTAAAGCCTCCTCATATGTCTTACAATCAAGGCTGGCTTTACAGGTGTGGGATCACTTGAGTTGTAAAGGGTTCTGCACTCAGCAGGAGGCCCTGTGCTTGGGGTTTAATGAATGCTCTGTGTTTGCTCTCTTTCTCTATTGAAATTATTAATAATTTTATGTTCGGATATGTGTTTTGTGAGATCCAACGGTACAATGGATCATGAGCCAGGTGCTTATGTTCACAGCTTGTCCTGCCTCCTTCTGCTTCTCACTATCTCCCAACACCCTAGAATGGCTTCTTGGCTGGCAACTCCCTGCTTCTACCCAGATACCACTGCCACTTTCCGCTCCAATGGGGGCCTGTACACAAGCACTAGGGGAGTTAGGGTAAGGCACATACATCCTGG
>NW_007776552.1:0-3534 GCF_000696425.1 Galeopterus variegatus | reverse complement strand
AGACCGGTTCCCGCTCACTGGCTGAGCGAGGTGTGGGAGCAACACCGAGGGTTGCGATCCCGTTGCCGGTCCCGGTCCGGTCCGGGCGCGACACTGAGGGTTGCGATCCATTGCCGGACACGAAAAAAGACAAAAAAAGGAAAACAAACAAACAAACAAAAAAAACCCTTTTCATCTCCCCAAACTGAAATTCTGTCCCGGGTAAGCGTTAACTTTCCACTCTCCCTACCCCCAGCCCCGGCACGCATCATTCTACTTTCTGTCTCTGTGCATTTTACTGTTCTAGGTGCCTCAAACAAGTGGAATCATATAGTATTTGTCTTTCTGTGTCTGGCTCATTTCACTTAGCATAATCTCAAGGTTCATCCACGTCGTGGCATGAATCAAAAGTTCATTCCTTTGTACGGCTGGATAATATACCATTGTATGGATATGCCACGTTTTGTTTATCCCTTAGTGACGAATTTTATGTTTTGTGAATTTCACCTCAGTAACAGGTACAGCTGGATCTTCATCAGAAGAGAGTGTGGTTTCATGGAAGGGGGCCCATGTCTTCATTTCTGTCAGTCCCCAAGCCAGGCGCCTGAGGGTCGGTTTCTCCCCAACCCTGTCATTTCCCCCCACCCTCATTTCTCTCTCTCCCCACAGTTCCTGTGCCTTAAAAACATTCGAACCTTCCTGTCCACCTGCTGTGAGAAGTTTGGCCTCAAGCGGAGTGAGCTCTTTGAGGCTTTTGACCTCTTCGATGTGCAGGATTTTGGGAAGGTGAGCTGGGCCTGAGCTGCCTGTGAACTGGGCACCTAAAGCCCGATGATTGGGTTTCAATTCACTCGCATTAAACATCTCCACTGAGGAAGCCAAGAGCTGTTGGGGGATGGGCAGATGAGCCAGACCAGGCCTTACACAAGGTGCAAATAGCACTGGCTTGTGACACGTGGTACTGGGTTCCAATCCCTGCTCTACCACTTGCTGTGTGACCTCGGACATGTGGCCGTGCCTCTCTGAGCTCTAGGTCTCTTACCTATAATATGGGTATAGTGTCATCCCACCCTCTGAGAGGCTATGAGGATTAAATATAACAATGCCAGCAAGCGGTGGGGTGAGTTTAGGGAACAGTGACGTGGGGTTGGAAAGGAGCAGAAAATTCTGAATTAGGCTCCCAAGAGACATGGGTTCTAACATCAAGCCTCAGGTGCTTGGAGTCCAAGGCTGTGTTCTGGCATGGGGGTGGGCAAGGGGCTCTCTGAGCAGCCATGGCCCTTGTCACAGGTCATCTACACCCTGTCCGCTCTGTCCTGGACCCCGATTGCCCAGAACAAGGGGATCATGTGAGTAACCATCTGGACCTTGAACCATTCGGCCCCAATCCTCCCCCTCCTTGAAGCCACCCTCCCACCCGGCTCCCAGGCCCCTGGCTCACACCATTCTGGTCCCCCAGGCCCTTCCCCACTGAGGAGGACACTGTGGGTGATGAAGACATCTACAGTGGCCTGTCCGACCAGATCGAGTGAGTGCTGGAGACCTCATAGAGTGGGGGGTTGAGGGGACACAGCCCTGCCCTGGAGGGTCTGAGGGGACACTGCCTAGATATGGGAGGGGCCTGAGGGGGTCCCTGGCCTGGGGGCTTCGGTGGCCCTGCTTGACTCCACGTCCCGCAGTGACACGGTGGAGGAGGATGAGGACCTGTACGACTGCGTGGAGAACGAGGAGGCTGAGGGAGACGAGATCTATGAGGACCTCATGCGCACAGAGCCGGTGCCCATGCCGGTGGGGCACAGGGCCGGGCCTGGGAGGGCGTGTGGGCAGCGGGCGCAGCCCGTGACCCCCCAACACCAACCTTCCTCCCCACTCTCAGCCCAAGATGACAGAGTATGACAAGCGGTGCTGTTGCCTGCGGGAGATCCAGCAGACAGAGGAGAAGTACACGGATACGCTGGGCTCAATCCAGCAGGTGCGTGTCCACTTGTCCGGCTGCCCCCGGGGCACGCTGCAGCCTGTCCCTGTCCCCAGGGCTTTGTGTTTCTCCGTCTCTGTCCGTCTCTGGGTTTCTCTGTCTTTTCCTGCATCCTCGTCTATGTCCGTCTGTCCACTGCCTCCGTCTATTCTTGTCTCTGATTTTCTCTCTCCTGTCTGTCTTTCCTTTCTCCATCTCTTTCTAAAAAGCTTTATTCAGATTTAGTTAAGATAGCATACAACCCACCCATTTAAAAGTGTACAGTTCAGTGGTTTTTGGTATGTCCACAAGGTCGTGCCACCATCACCAATGCCTAATTTTAGAATATTTTCATCATACCCCAAAGAAACCCCATAGCCCGTAGCGGTCACTCCCCATCCCCTCCCCAGCCTCTGGCAACCACGAGTCCACTTTCTGTCTCTGTGGAGTGGCCTGTTCTGGACATTTCACATAAACGGAACCACTCACTGTGTGGCCTTTTGTGTCTGGCGTCTGTCACTGAGCGTGATGTGTTTAAAGTTCATCCACGTTGCAGCGTGTGTCAGAGCCTCGTTCCTGTTCACGGCTGAGTGATGTTCCTTCATATGAGTGGACCGTGCTTTGTGTATTCGCTTATCAGGCGGTGGACATTTGGGTTGTTTCCACTGTTTGGCTATGACAAGTACTGCTGCTACGTAGATGTGTGTACTAGTGTTTGAGTGGACGTTCATTCTCATCTCTTTATCCCTCTGCTTTTGTTCCCTTGTCTCCGTCTTTCTCTTTCTGCGCATCTGTCTCTCTGTTTCAGTTTGTCTCTTTCTGTCTCTGTCTCTCTGGGACTGGGCTGGAGGGAGGGGTCTCACCTCCCCTCATTCCTCTCTCCCCTCCCTGCAGCACTTTATGAAGCCCTTGCAACGGTTCCTCAAACCTCAAGACATTGAGATCATCTTCATCAACATCGAGGTGAGACAACCGACCCCCAGCCCTCTTGGGCATTTGTGCAGTGGGGAGAATGTGCTGGCTCCACCTGGACCTGGTGGGTGGGGGGTGAGAATTGAGCAACACTGGGTGGGGTGATGACCCTTCCCTGCCCCAACCTCTGAGCCCCAGGCTCTGGCCCCAGCCCTCACCCCTCCCACCGAATAGGACCTGGTTCGTGTGCACACCCACTTCCTAAAGGAGATGAAGGAAGCCCTGGCCAACCCTGGAGCACCCACTCTGTACCAGATCTTCATCAAATATAAGGAGAGGTGAGACCCAGCTGGCCAGACCAGAGCCCTGAGAGTCACTGCCATGTCCGGCCTGAAGTTATACGAGTCTGTTCTGGACATTTCATGTAAATGGAGTCACTCACTGTGTGGCCTTTTGTGTCTGGCGTCTGTCACTGAGCGTGATGTGTTTAAAGTTCATCCACGTTGCAGCGTGTGTCAGAGCCTCGTTCCTGTTCACGGCTGAGTGATGTTCCTTCATATGAGTGGACCGTGCTTTGTGTATTCACTTATCAGGCGGTGGACATTTGGGTTGTTTCCACTGTTTGGCGATGACAAGTACTGCTGCTACGTAGATGTGTGTACTAGTGTTTGAGTGGACGTTCATTCTCA
>NW_007776551.1:1982-3534 GCF_000696425.1 Galeopterus variegatus | reverse complement strand
TGTATTAAACTTAATTCTGGGGCATAATTCCTCTGCTAATGAAATAAAACTCCTTGCTTTTTAAAAAATTTCAATGAAATGCCAACGTGTTTATTCATCTTTCTCCTCTCTGACAATCCCTGCTAGGCCTCATGAAGTCTTAGCCTTAGTAATTAACAGATCTGCAACATCACCAGTGCCACTGTAGACAAGCCCAAGTGCAAAATGGCACCGCCCACCTCCTCTCCTCCCCTCCCCCAGCCCTTTACAAGAAGCTTCCTGACTTAAACAGAAACCTGTTTGGCTTCCGCAAGGTTGAAGTTCACCCCGATCCACATTAGCATAATGCCCCTCCTTGATGGTATCAGCCAGCCCTTGGAGCACTATATAAGCTCTACCACCCCAAGCCTGGTGCTGTCCCCTTTTCAGGGCAGCCCCGGGCTGTTCCCCACTTTGAGCACAGCCCGGCAGATTCTTTTCCTTTAATAAAGTTTGAACGGTACCCAGCATCTCGGCTCACTTTCTTTCAGTAATTAGACTTGCTCTTGGTCAATATTCCATGTTGAATTTTGTGGCATAATATAAAAATGCATTTGGTCCTTGTCCCCAGTTGCTGACAGAGCTCCTAAAACTCTTGGACTTTCCTAAGTGGTAGGAGTGTCTTTTGTTATTCACAATGAGCCCCTTTCTGTCACATCTGAGTTTATGCTAATAAGGCAATTTAGGGTGGAGCCCTAGAGAGTCTCAGGATGGGACCAGTCACCAAGTGAATTGTTAAATAAAAATTATCAGAGGCCATTGTTTTGGACTAAGTTCTTGCAATAGGCCCCAAAAGACCAGACTAAAAATCAAAATGGAGTCACCCCTGCTAAATTCCATGTCATCAAATCTAAACTAAGGTGTGGTTTGACCTTCCTAAAAATCAGGAGTGAGAGATAACAGCCAATTTCCCAAACAGGCCAGTTTAAATCTTCAATAGGCATGATAATGAAGTTCCCTTTGCTTTAATCCTTTTTTTCCCACATTATCATTATTATTTTTATATATACTGTAACTTTGGCTCCTCTGCTTTAATACTTACACAAAAAGGATAGCCAGAAGAAACCTGATGTTAAATAATCAGATATATTTCTATTGTTCTGTCTCCCTGTCCCGACTTTGAAATGACCAATCCCCTTTTGGTTCTTTGTTTCTGTTTTCTTCTGTCTTTTCTGTTTACAAAACCAACTTCCTCTGCTCAGCTCATTGGAACACATGTTCTATTTTATGGAATGAAGTGTTGCCTGATTCTAGAATTGCAACAAAGCCAATTGAGATATTTAAATTTGTCATAATTTTGTACTTTGACAGATTTGGTGACCATAAAGAGACCTGAAGGAGACTGGTGATGACCTCGAGACCCCTTGAGGAATACAGAAAGGCACCACCTACCCCCTATTTTGGGGAGGAACAACTGTCTTCCTCATGGAGCCCTGAGAATCATGAGTAAGTGTTGGAGTGAGCAGGACTGAAGCCATGTTGGGACCTAAAACTGCATGGGCTGTAGGAAAATTTGAAAAGGATACAGTTTTTT
>NW_007776551.1:0-854 GCF_000696425.1 Galeopterus variegatus | reverse complement strand
AACCTTGGTTATGGGGCAAGATGACATTATTTGCATGAATGTAGAGTTATTTTCCAGCCAGCCTAAAGCATGCAGACTTGCATGTACTACTCAGACCCTGTGACAGCAGCAAAGATGACAACAGAAACTAGATGGAGTCTTGGTGACACTTTGCACTTAAAACCTTGCATGAAGCCCTTGCTGCTCATGTGCCCCTCTGTCCTGTTTTTCATTTTCCTCATATTCCATTCCCTCTAACCCCTCTTTAAAACCCTGTCAGTAAACCTGAGTCTTTGAGATGGGTTTAGCCTGGCCAGTCTCTTTCAGGTGTACTGGGGAGATGGGTTAGCCTGACATCTCTCCTCAGGTCACCAGTATTCCTGAATAAAAGTTGACTTCCATTTGTTACTGAATTAGGCTCTTGGGACCCAAAGTCATAGAAATGAACAGTGCACCCAGCAGTAAAGCAAGCAACACTTTATTAAAATAGATAGACTTATGCATAAGAGAGGTAGCTACAGAGAAGCTAGCCCCCCCGCCCAGAGAACTGTCCAAGGTCCTTTCCAGGGAGAGGGCGGTGAGGGGCGCAGTCAGCATCACCATTCTGCACCTCTGCAGGTGGCCCATTTTGCTCCTCCTGGTTGCATCATGCATGCACGCTCGGTGAGGGCTTTGGTCCTTGCACCTGCTCAGTGGGCCCACGATGGTGGTGGTGTTCATTACTGCCAGCCTAGGAGGGTCATTGCAGTCATTACCTGGGAGCTTTGTGAACATGCAGAAACTCCTCAAGGGGTCTTAAGATTAATCTGTCACTTAAGTTTTACAATTACAGGTAAAAGAAAGAATAAGTAGATAATGACAAGTTTTTTTTTTTT
>NW_007776550.1:1143-3534 GCF_000696425.1 Galeopterus variegatus | reverse complement strand
ATTACATAAAACTAAAGGACTATATTTTAAAAACAGTTAAAGCTTTCAAATTTCATAGCACAATTTCATTTGTGTTTAAAAAAATTCTTGTGTGATAAGATTACTTATTAACTTCATTTTTAAAATAGAAAGACTGGGTTCCAAGATTACACAACCAACAATAACTCAGAGATTCTGAGTCTAAATATTTCCACTCTCCTTCAGTAGGTTTTAAACTTTTATTTTCATCTGTATGCCAAGAACAAATATTGGCTCATACAGATGCTCAGTAAATGTTTATAATTTAGTTACAAAACATGATGCATACTAAGATCCATAGTTAATTAACAAATTCTGCTTGCTGGGGACACAAAGATGAAACAAAAAGACCATGTTTCTTCTTCCATCAAAATATTTGCAGTCTGATGGTGTCATGTAAATAGACAAACTCTAATGTTAACATATAAGGGTAATTAATGAGCATAAAGAGTGTTGTGTGGATTACAGATAACGGTAGCAATTATCTCACCTACTACAGGAGGATTATCTAAGGCTTTACCAGGAACTTAACAATTTGCTCAGATTTGAAAGATTAGTAAGAGCTTGCCAGGTGAATGAAGATAGCTGAACATTTGTTACAGGAAGAACAGTATGCACAAAATACATGGAGTTGAAAATTTCATTATGAGCTCTGAGAACAAAGAAAACATTATTGTGTCTTAAGAATAGTGGCCTCGTGGAGAAGTACTTTATAAGAAAAGACTGAAAAGATAGATAGGAGCTCAAGGAAAGAAATTATTCCTCAAGTCTAGGTATAAATTCTATATGAACTTGCAGTTAATCCCACATTTCACAAAGTTAGCTACAAAGCTGACTAACAAAAGAGTGTGGTTTTTATAAGAAGAGCCATCAATAATTGTCTCTTATATTTCTAGGCCCTATGGTATGTGCTTTACAGGTTTGTTTTTTTTTTAAATCAACTTAATGTTCCCAAACTATGATATGAGATAAAATACATTATTCTCATTTTGAAGGTTTCCAGTCTGAGTTTAAGAGAGGTTATGAACCTGCCTCTTGTCACAATTGCATTAGGCAGTTGAGCTTGATTCTCATCCAGGATCCAATTCAGAAGCTCCCCATGAGTCTGTTGGCAAAGAGGCAAAAAGATAGACACACACAGAAACACAAACACACAAACACACACACACAAAACGCACACAAGGGGACCTAGTTGTGTGAGCACTTAATAACAAAGCTTCAAATTATATAATCGAAAGCTAATAGAATTAAAAAGTTAAATCCACAATTATAAAGATTGTTACACTTTCCAAATAATAGTAAAAGTAGTGAGAAATTAGTTACAACATAAAAGAGTTGAACAACCCTATGAACCGACTAAAAATATTTGATATTTATCAAGTATTTCACCTTTAAATAGTAGAAGACTATACATTCGGTTTAAGTGCACGTGGAATATTTAAAAGGATAGACCATATTCTGGGCTATAAAAAAATTTCAATGAATGTAAGAGGATTGAAATAATACAAAGTATCTTCTCTCTCCAGAATGGAATTAGAAATAGAAAACAACAAAAATATTTGAAAAAACCCCAACTACTTGGGAATTAAACAACACACTGCTAAAAAGAAAGAAGAAATTATAATGCAAATAAGAAAAGAAGTTCAATTAAAAGAGAATAAAGACAAAATACATAAAAATTTGAGATACAGCTAAGGCGGTGCCTACAAGAAAACCTGTAGTCTAAATTGTTTATACAAGAAAAAGCGAATGGTCACAAAACAATGTTCTAAGCTTCCACTTTAAGAAACTAAAAATTAAAGGAAGGTCAATTAAACACAAACTAATCAAAAGGCACACAATTATAAAGATGAGGCAGAAAAAAAGAAATAAACAAAAACAGAACAAAAAAAAGACAAAAGTGGCTTTTTAAAAAATAAATCAAATATTTTTATTGGTTATGAATATTCATGAGATACATAGCTGATTGTCACCCCTCATGCCCATGTCTTTAAAAAAATAAATCGGTAAACATTTAACCATATTGACAAAGAAAGAAAAAAAAGACACAAAATATCAATATCAAGGATTAAAGAGCTGACATCACTAAAGTTTCTATGCACATTAAAATGATAATAAAGATGCATTAGAAATGAACAGATGCCAATAACTTCAAACATTTACATAAAATAGAAAATTCCTTAAAAGGTACAAACTACTAAAGCCTACTGACAAAAACATAGTTTAATTGTTCTATGTTCATTTAAAATAATTGAATTAATAGTTAAAAACCTCCCCACAGAGAAGCTGCAAGCCCAAATGGACTTACTGTTTAATTCTATCAAACATTTAAGAAATAACACCAGATATACACAAATTCTTTCAGAAAATAGA
>NW_007776550.1:0-378 GCF_000696425.1 Galeopterus variegatus | reverse complement strand
TAAAGAAAACTAAATAACAATGACCATAATAGGCATAGTTGAAAAAATTCTTAACAATTTCATAGTAAGATGAATCCAGAAATATACAATTTCATAGTAAGATGAATCCAGTAATTGTTCATGACCAAATGGAGTTTATCTGAGAAAATCAAACAAATGAATATACCAAATTAATAGATTAAAAAGAAAAAAAAATAAGGTGATAAGGAATTAGGACAGATTTTTCAGCAGTTAAGGAATAAGCACTTGTCAAAATCCACCAATCACTTGTGATTTAAAAAACAAACAAACAAACAAAAAAACATCCAACAGGCTGAAAATAAACCTAATAAAGAGTGTCTGTGAAAGCACCCTCCTGCTAACATCATACTCAATGGT
>NW_007776549.1:2692-3534 GCF_000696425.1 Galeopterus variegatus | reverse complement strand
GAAAAGCTAAAAGCTTTCCCCCCCCCCCCCATTCAGGATGATACTGGCATTGGGTTGGTGGTACATGGCTTTTATTATGTTGAGATACTTTTCTTCTATACCTAATTTGCTGATGGAATACTTCTCAGCCATAAAAAATAATTAAATTCTGCCACTTGTGGCAACATGCATGAGCTTAGAGAAAATTATGTTGAGCGAAATAGGCCAGACACAGAAAGAGAAATACCACATATTCTCACTCAAAAGTGTGTGCTAGGAAGGGAGGGATGAAGGAGAGAGGAAGGGAGGGAGGGAGGGAGGGAGGCAGGGAGCAAGGGAGGATAAAAAGAGACCACAATAATACATTAATCTCAGAAGGAGAGAACAAATCTATGGTTATTAAAGGTGAGAGAGGAATGAGGAGAGACTGGGTAAGGGGCATAAAAAATAATTATGATTTGTAATAACAAATATGATATTAATATTGTTTTGATCAACATGTTGTATACCAGTGGTGGTAGTCAATGTTGTACTCCCAAAATATGTATAATCAATTATGCTTTAATAAAAAACAAGCAAGCAAACAAACAAAACCTCTTAAAATCCAGTAATAATAATAAAAATATCTTGGCAGATCACCATCAGTAATACTGTGGTACAGACAGAAAGAAGTCTATCATGAGAAACTAATGGAATACCAGATAAACTTTAGAATAGGGAGCCATACAGCTTCAAAGGAAATACATACAATTATCAAACATGAATACACTAAAAATGTATTCTAATAGCAGTAGATTCCAAGATAATTTTCCTCAGGGATAAAATTCAAAAGTCCACTGCAACCTTCTGAGTTTTCTCCCTGT
>NW_007776549.1:0-696 GCF_000696425.1 Galeopterus variegatus | reverse complement strand
TCTTCTAATAAAATTACTGTTATTATGAGAATTATCCCACAGACAGAAGAAAATACCTTCTTCTAACAAAGTCAATACATCTCATGTGGTTTCAACCTATGAAGAATGAAGTTGGTAATAGCAAGATCTTGCTGGTATAAGAATATGTAACATGACCTATGCTCGTCAAGGAGGAATTGCTTTTCTGGCTTCTCTACTCAGGAGCTATCTTTAAAAAACAGTCTCCTATTGGTATCAGTGCACACTGGCTGAGTTTTGCAGTTCTTATTGCCATTTGTTTATGGCACTAGAAAAGTATTGTTTAATTCCCAGTTTTAAACAGAGTTACTTTTTTGGTGACACAAATCACCATGTATTGATTAATATTCCTTTACAACATATAACCCATTTACTGTAAAAATTAAATAGAAGATCCACTTTTATAACAAGTAGTTTGTTATAATGTGATTACAGAGAATACATGCAACTTACTAACTTAAAAATATTTTTTCTTATTTATACAATATCATATAAGATTTTAGGAGCCATAATTAAATAAATAAGTTCCAGGTTGTAAATTACCTGTAATTAACTTCTTAAATTATTCTAAACACTAGATTGAGAAAACATTTAAGAAAAAATATACATGCAATTTACACATTTAATTTTTTTAACTGCTCTTTTGTGATCAATACTACCCACTTCATACTTTTTTTT
>NW_007776548.1:2507-3534 GCF_000696425.1 Galeopterus variegatus | reverse complement strand
GGTCTTATACTTAAGTTTTTAATCCATCTTAACTTGATTTTGGTGTATGGTGAGAGGTGCAGGTGTAGTTCCATTTTTCTGCATATGGACATCCAATTTTGCCAGCACCATTTATTGAAGAGGCAAACTTTTCCCTAATGTATGGTTTTGTTGCCTTTGTCAAAGATCAGTTGGCTGTAAGTCTGTGGATTGATTCCTGGGTTCTCTACTCTGTTGCATTGGTCCAAGTGTCTATTTTTATGCCAGTACCTTGCTGTTTTTGTTATGATAGCTTTGTAGTATACTTTGAAGTAAGGTTGTGTTATGTCTCTGGCTTTATTTATTTATTTATTTATTTATTAAATTTTTTTTTGCTCAGGCTTGCTTTGGCTATTCAGGGTCTTTTGTTGTTCCATATGAATGTTAAGATTGTTTTTTCTATTTCTGTGAAGAATGTCATTGGTATTTAAAGAAGTAATTTAGGGACATGAGTAACATTCACAATGTTGTGCAATCATCACTACTATCTATTTCCAAAATTTTTCCATCAATCCAGACATTCTGTACTCATTAAGCACTCTCTGTTTTCCCTCCCCTCCAGCCCCTGATAATTTCTAATCTACTTTCTTTCTATATGAATTTTCTTGTTCTAGATATTTCATATAAGTAAAACCATGCTATATTTATCCTTTTTCATTTAGCATGACATTTTTAAGTTTTATCCATGGTGTAGCATGTAGTATAATTTCATTTCTTCTTATGCCTGAATAGTATTGCATTGTACATATATACCACATTTTGTTTTTCTTTTCATCTGCTTATGGACACTCTTGGGTTGTTTCCATCAATTGTTTATAAACAATTACCTATTGCAGATAATGCTGCAACGAACACTGGCATACAGTATCTGTCCCTGTTTTCAGTTCTTTGGGGTAGATACCTAGGAGTAGAACAGATAGATCATATGGTAATTCTATGTTTAACATTTTGTGGAACTGCCAAACTATTTTCCACAGTGGCTGCACCATCTTACAGTTTGTTTGTTTGT
>NW_007776548.1:0-346 GCF_000696425.1 Galeopterus variegatus | reverse complement strand
GTCACTGCATGTCATCCTCCAGGACATTCATCTGTGCTTCCAACAACTCTGCTTTCTTCTTTAGATCTCGATTAGTTTGCAGCAGAGTGAGCATCAGCCAGGCTCCAGTCAGCATAAAAGTGGCCACTGGGCACCACACGCTCAAAGACAGCATTTCCTCCCCCTCCCAAGGAGTTTTCCACTGTAGTGCCTGGTCTATGCTGACTTGCAGTACAGTGAACAGCAACCAGACCCTAATCAATAGGAAGGTGGCCACAGGGCACAACATGTTCAAAAGTAGCCACATTTTCTCCTTCTTCCAAGGGCTTCTTGGCTCCTGTACCTGCTCAGAATCCTGCTGCCTACA
>NW_007776547.1:959-3534 GCF_000696425.1 Galeopterus variegatus | reverse complement strand
ACGAATGAATAAATGCAAAATCAGATGAAGGAATGCAAAACCTAACTAACCTACTGAGATAACAGAACCATGGCCAAAAGGCATCTCTACCCTTGTGCATGCAGCTAGCTCTCTGTAGCTCTCCGAGTTTTCCATCTGATCATCGGCTTTTATCTTGGGAGAGACCTCTGTTTTCACAACAGGTCCCCGTGTGACGATCAGGCACTGTGGCTGCTCTCTAACTCTGTTCTGGTATCCAAAGGGTAATGGGTGGAAAGTTTCAGATGTGGGCCTCCGGCTTCTTTGCAAATACTGTTGCTTTTTCTGGGTTATTCAGGGGTAACAATTGTCTTTTCCTTTTTAAGTTACCAACACTCTGCTCACATCACTATCAAGCTTTGAGAGACAGAGCAGCTAGAAACCACTCACAGCAAATGGCCACTGATGAGTCACCAACCCCTAAAAGCTGTAATCAGGAGCCAGTGTGGTGCATAATGCTCCATACTTAGGCAAGCAGGAGTCACCTCCAGGAAGGATAACTCTCACTCCCATCCACTCAAATGCTGAGTGCCACCCCCAAGCACCTGGCTTCTTCTCCTTAATTTACCTGTGACATGTTGCTCCACTTAATTGCATTTGACAATTAGTAACATTTCAACACCTCTTTTAATGGAACAATTAAGAGAGTGCTTGTCTTGGTTGCAAGAAAATATATGAGCTGATTTTTCAGAGGAAAAGAAAAAAGACCAAACGTAAACCCCCCCGGGGCAATTCAGTTACAGACAGTTTCGAGGTAAGCCCTTTCCCTTTCACATTTTGTTAAGAATTATGTGCAAGCACGCCTTTTCGTGTTTGTTTGTTTGTTGCTTGGTTTCCCTGAAAGAGCATTTCTCTACCAGACAGCTCAGGGCTGTCTGTGCAGCCACGTGATATTAATTACAGGAAGAATGGATGCTAAGCAGTTGCTGTTACTCACTTCTCACTGTGTTGTTGCATTGATTGCTTGGGAAAGCAGACGCCCCAAAGGCAGTTCTTCACACAATCACCCTGAGCCCTGGGGAAACCTGTGAAGGAGTCTTTGAGTCTGTCCTGGCTTCCAATCCCCTCCGAGTAAGGGACATGTGAAGAAGTGTGGTCTCTTTATTCCCTTTGGAGTTCTGAAAAAAGCTCAAATAACTGCAATTTTTATTATCCTCCCCTGCCCCTATTAGTAACAGAGAAAAATTATGCGGCTCTGTTATGACAAAACTTACCTTACAGCAATAATTTACAAGTCTTTGGACTCACAAATAATTCAATATTGCCATTGTAGACAAGACTGCAAGAGGTGTGTGTTTGAAGACAGGCTCATTTAATAAGAGCTGTGAGGGCCACAGAATGAAATATGTCATTTGCAATTCATTTTTCAAAACGATCATTTAGCAGAGCAGATGGGATGGATCATTGTAGTGGTCTCTGTGTTAGAAAAAGTCTCCAGAATATGATCCCCCGCTGGTTGAGGCTTCTGTCATTGCTCAGTGCCCACCAAACTCAGAGCAGATTCCATGGCCACCGCACTCTATGCCAAACCACCTTCAGAGCCCACTGCTATCCTGGTTCTGGATGAATCGGAGATTGCCTCCCCCTGAAAGTGGCCCCTGTTCTCCCCCTACGACCTGGCTTCTGTGCTGTGCCTCTGTCTGCGAGCACGCCTTCTCTGCTTGTTCAAAACCCACCATTCTTCAAGATCCAGCGCACGTGTTCCTTCTCCGTGCAGCTCCCTGAGCCCCTCAGCCATTCTCTCTAACTCCTCACCATACATGGCTGCTTCTTGTATCACTCATCACATATTACTTTGTCTTACAGGCAGTTGGACCATTTACTTATGTCTGAGTAGATGGTAAAGTCCTCCGAGACCAGGAATCCTGGGTCATTCTTTAAATAATCCATCCACTCCAGTGCAGTATATGCTTATTCATATAGGAGTCCCCCCTTATCCATGAGGGATACGTTCCAAGATCCTCAGTGGATGCCTGAAACAACAGATAGTACTGAGCCTCATATACTCTGTGTTTTTTCCTGTATAGTAACAGTGGGAAGTGTACGCAGTGTGGATACGCTGGACGAAGGGATGTTTCACGTCCTGGGTGGGTTGGAGCTGGATGGTGTAAGATTCATCACTCTATGCAGAATGGCGTGCAATTTAAAACTCATGAATTGTTTATTTCTGGGATTTTCCATTTAATATTTTGGACTGCTGTTGACCACTGAAAGCAAAACTGAGGAGGAGGGACTACTGTATTATCAATAATAATTATAACTGTTGGATATCTTTCAACAAGTATTTATCAAATTAAACTGCATTGAATTTTCAGATATTGAGTCCGACTTTTAAAAATTATATTGGTTTAATTGATAATTGCTTTTTTACCCTCCCCCTTCCAAAATATAAAGTGCCTCTCCCAATGAGAGTCCAGGAAGGGCAAGAAAAGCCTTTCTGCTCCTCCGGCTTTCGTTTTAACATCCCTCAGTCAGCTGAGGTTGGTGCATCATGCGCCCAGAGTGGCTGGACATTTGTAACCTGAGCGCTGTCACAATGTCCCCCAAGGGAGAGATA
>NW_007776547.1:0-594 GCF_000696425.1 Galeopterus variegatus | reverse complement strand
CACGCACAAAGGGCTAACTGCACACACTAATGCCACATCTTGCTAATTGTATCACCCTTGCTGGTTATTATTAAAGTCTTGCTTTCAGGATGCAGAAAGAACCAACCACATAATGATCAAAGAGACAAATGGAGCATATCACTGCAGCAACTGTGCAATGATAATGAGTTACATAAATCAAAAGTTCAGTAATTTACCTATCAGACTGAGCAGTGAATAGGGATTTTCAGGACTGTGATTGTTTGGTGATAGATTTTTTAATAACTCTCATATGTTGATGTTCTGGAACTAGAGAGTTGTTCCCCAAAGAGACGCCGCAGAATGCTGGGCAAAGAATATGGTGTGGTGTGTCCAGAGACCCTTGAACTAATTTTAGCTCTGCCATCTTGGGCAAGAAAGGCAGCTTTCTTCTCTTCTAGAAAACAAAAGAATCTTTGTACTCTTTAAGGGCCCCTTTGTCTCTGAGATCTGATGTTATCCATACTCCTCAGAAAAAATGTAATAGGGTTCCTCCTGCCTTCCACTTTGCAGAGAGAACTGGCTGCTTCTTAATTAGTCAGCTGACCCTCTGTCCCCAACCCTGGAGACTCCCCC
>NW_007776546.1:0-3535 GCF_000696425.1 Galeopterus variegatus | reverse complement strand
AAGCAGCAGCTGCTGCCGAAGTCCCAGTTGCTGGGGCTGGAGAGTTGTCTTAGGGATTCACGCCTTTCACCCAGGCTTCCATGATGACCTGTGGGGGTGGGGTTGGGGGGGTGGCCTGGGTGACGGGGAAGAGGGAGCTGCGCTACTGAGCACCAGCTGTCACCAAGCTCTTGGTAGGATGCTTACCTCATTTAATGATGTTCTTAGATAGTATCATTCCTATTTCATGGAAAAGGAAACAAAGGCTCAGAGTGGCTAAGTGACTTGCCCAAGGTCATTGGACTCTAAGTCCAGTGCCTGTTCCCCTGGCCAGGACTGACTAAGGTGTGGGCTGTAAGCCTGGGCTGGTGGAGGGTGTGGGCGAGGTGGAGGATGCTCAAGGAGGGGTCCAGGTGAGAGGTGCTGATGGTCAAGAAAAAGACACACATGGGTTGTTAGAACAGTGGGGAGATTTCAGGTGGAATGTTCCTGAAAGGGTTTGCTGGAGAACATGGGGTTTGGGGACCACAGGGAAGCCATTGGGCTGCCCTCCCATGGGGCTGGTGGGGGGGGACAGAGAACCCTGTGTTCTCTGAGCTTCCAGGGGAAGGCAGCTTTGCTCTGCTGCCTTCTAGTGAGCCCCAGCCCACGCCTACAGGAGAAATTCCATCAGAGGCCAGGACGTAGGTTGTGTGTGTGTAGTGGTGGTGTGTATGTGTGGTGTGTTGTATGCATGTGTCATGTGCATGGGGACTGTATGTTGCACATGTGTGCATATTTTGTGTTTGCGTGTGTTGCATCTGTGTTTACAGAACTTGAATCTTTACAGGCTAAAGCCCAAGTCCCTGGGTCTCTGGACCCAGCCCTCTTGGAGAATTGGTAGGCTTCCCTTCCCTGTCCTCAGCCCCTCCCCTTTAGCTGTGAGTTGTCCCAGAGCAGCAGCACAACTTTGCCACCTGGCAGAGCCCCAAAGGCAGGGGGTGCCAGTAGAGGAGTGTGGCGGCTCTGACTTCCAGTTCCTGTGGGCACCTTTCCCACTGGCTGGGTGAGTGCGCTCCAGCCAGGGTGAGGGTGGCCCTGGTGCGCTGGGCCGGTCTGGGTGTCCTCAGACACTGGCTGTCTGCTTCTTCTCACTTTGGCAGGAACTGGCCTCTGAAGATGTGGACTTTGGCCTCCCTCTCTTTCCCACACACCCAGAGAGGCGGGGGCCAAACATTCCCAAACACACCCGCTCCCTGGAGACCCTCATCTTTGTGGGTAGTATTTGCCCTAGTCCCGGGGCATCCCCCACCACAGACCTGGGGCTTTCCATCCCGTGGAGGAGGGACCTTGGTGTCAGGGAGGGTACTGAGTGTGGGGCGGGTGCATGCAGCAGGCACGGTGGCATTTTCTTCTCTAGGAACACACATGTGGTGGAGAAAGAGGAAGACTCGCTAGTTCTGTGAACCCAGGCGAGCCTGTTTCCTCATGGAGTCAGTTTTGAATACTGCTTTTAATACTGTTTATGGTTCCGTGTGTGTGTGTGTGTGTGTGTGTGTGTGTGTGTGATGTGAGCAGAGACGTGCGTTCTCCCAGAATCTTACCCCAACATTCTTCTTCCTCCCATCTCGACTTCCCCTTGCAAATAAGCCTCTCTGGAGGCAGAGACTCTCAGGGAGAGGGAGGCCCCCAGGGGCTAATCCGTGGCACCTCCTTGGTGCTGCATGAAGCCGGTGGCCTCCCTCCTTCCCATTTATAGGGAGGCTCTGGGTCTCTCCTCTAACCGGGAGAGAGTTTAGGGTCCCCAGGGCCTCTGCCTTATTCCCGGGGGTTTGGGGAGGCTCCTGAACCTTTCTCAGCCCTGATATGAGTACTGTGGCCCCAACCCTGACTCTGTCCAACAGGGAGCAAGGAAGTGAAGCCTGAGGCTGTACGTCTCACTTCCTGGAAGAAAGAGCCAGGACAGGTCTCTCACAGCTGCAGACAGGTCCCTTTGACCACACGGGCCACGCATCATCTGCTAGGCCAGCTGTCCTCTATGTTGAGGGGGCCTCAGCCTCACCTGAAGGCTTGTTAACACAGCTGGCAGGCCCCACCCCAAAAGCCCTGAGTCAGTGGGTCTGGGGTGGCCCGGATCATTTGCATTTCTAACAAGCTCCCAGGAGATGCTGTTGCTGCTGGCTCTGGGGCCACACTTTGAGAACTGCTGCTCTAGGCTGTACCTTGTCTCCAGCACCTGTGCACATTTGTGTGGTGGAGAGCAAGGGCTCCAGAGCCGGAGGCCTCGGTGCGAGTTCTGTCTTCACCACTAACTGTGCAGCCTTGGCCAACATACTCCACCTCTCTGTGCCTCTCACCCACAAACTGGACATGGTGATAGTGACAGGTAATTAAGAGAAAACGCTCAACCCCAGGCAGTGCATCAGGATTGGACTAAGCCCATCATGCCGACCCCATTCTCCACTGTTTTAGGCACATTGTACAGGCTCAATGAATGCCAATTAGCGTGATGATTCTGCTCTTGGTCTGTTCCCTTGCAGCGGGTGTTGTCACTCACTTGACTTCCTGGGTCCCCTGCAACACCTGGTGTTGTCTTGTTTCTAGGAGAGAAGGAAGCAGAGGGGGCCAAGGCAAAGGTGACCTACTCTGCCACCAGAGAGGACCCCCGTGGAACCAGGGGGTGAAGGCCAGCATGGCGGCTGCTCCTGATGTTTATCCGTGTCTCCCACACACAGCCTTCAGCCCAGGGACATGAGCCGGGGAGAGGGCAGAAGGGCAGCAGCCCTGGAGTTGGGGTAGGGCAAGTGCAGAAATGTGAGAGAAGGAAATTTGGACAGCGTTGATGACACTGACACACAGTTTGTGTTTGTGCAGCAAGTGACAGCTTAGAGAGTGCTTTTAATCTGCTGTCAAATGTCTGCAGCACAGATATGATTATTCTCTTCACCTTATTATGAGGACATTTGGACCCAGAGAGATTAAGTGACTTGCTGGAGGTCACACAGCAATCCAGTTGCAGACCTGAGGTCAGAATCCAGGACTAGGTCGCACCAAGCTCTCCGTTGCCACCACACTATCTCTGCTTCCAAAACGGGCATCAGCCTCTGGGTGGTGGCTCTGGACCTGCCACGAGAACCCCTGTTCTGCCCACCTTCCCAAGCCTCTCCATCCCATTTCCACCTTGCTCCCCTTCACCTGCACAAACTGCTCCAGTGCCCAGTGGTCCAGGCTGGTGTATTTCTCCAGGAAGTGCAGCTTCCCAAACTGAATCTGGTCCCTGGACTGAGCCTCAGATCACTTCTCCAGCAGCTGGAAGATGGTGGCACCAGGCTGTAGGTAGCAGACATAGGCCAGCAGCAGGGCCAGCACCCAACCACCCTGGCAGCTGCAGAGCCCAGCGCGGGGCATGGCATGGCCAGGACCCTGCCAGGGCTGTGGGGCTGGCTATGGGGCAGAGATGGGCAGCAGGTGAGGGCCTGAGTCCAGGATCCTGCCTGCCTTGCCCACTGCGTCGGTGCAGGTGTCTGGAGGCTGGGGAGTCTGTTTGAACAATGCAGCTCAGCTTGGCTTCACTAAG
>NW_007776545.1:0-3535 GCF_000696425.1 Galeopterus variegatus | reverse complement strand
GAGGCTAAGCACTTTATGTGCACCACCTCATTAATGATTTCATTACTTCTCACACTAATTCTGCAATACTGAGACGACTGTTATCCTGAGTAGGCAGAAGAAAAAACTGAGACTTGGAGAGACTGAGGCTCAGTGCTCATGCTTTTCTGATTCTAAAGCCCAAATTCTTCTCTTCCTCTGGGCCCAGGTAACACATGGCCTTGGCCGGCCCCACCAGGCCAAGCTGCCAACCTTAGGGATGGGCAGAAGCTGGCTGCAGGTGACAGGAGGCACCAGGTCCTGCAGCCCAGTTCATACTGGACCAAGGAAGCCGGTGGCTAAGCCTGGGAACATCTTCATAGAGATGGGCACGTAGTGCCAGGCAGGTTACCAAGCACTGTTCCACCTTTGAGCCCACAACCTCCCGAGCTAAGTGACACACCTAAGGACACTGGAGGCTCAGAGAGATGAAGTGATCTGCCCAAGGTTATGAAGGGAGGGGCTGTTCACACACTGGCCTCTCATAATGTCTGTTGAACACACTTGCCAGTGAGTGGCTGAGGCAGGGGGTGAACTAGGTCTGTCCAACTCCAATTTCTGTGTCCTTTTCACTCACCTTAATGTAGCAGGAAACTGACAGTTGTGGTTCCAGCAGTGCCGAGCCCATGACGAGGGGTCCCTCTGTTATCATTAGGAGTCCCTCTATGGAGGTTCAGAACTCCAGGCTATTCCCTGTTTGGTGACAATTCCAGATTTTCAGGGACCAACCGGCAGTCCAGGAGTGATCTGGGTGTACATGGAATCACCTGGGGAAAGTGGATGCAGATTAAATGCAGATTCCTGGGCCCCTCTTGCAACTCAATCTCTAGAGACAAGGCCCAGGAATCTGACTTTAATACTGAGGATTTCAGCTGATGCTGGCCAAAATCTGAAAACCCGGCCCTAATGTATTTTCAGGTTAGTGTGCAGATGACACATTTGCCACCTCTTGCTCTCATAACTGCTTGGAACTACAAAGTGAAGTTTTACATTCTGTCTCCTTTAGTGGGAAGTAGAACAAGGCTTCTCCCCTGGTGGTTTTGCAAAAGATCAAAGTTTTGGCCTCCTGAGCCTCTGACTAGGGTTTGCTGTGTGGTACAATTTTTTGCCCAAACAGCTGTGTTTATCTGAGCTTTAATTCATTTTCAGGAGCTGAAGCGTTTCAGTGTTTGCATAGGGGCTGCTGCGCTCACAGACCCTCTCACCACCGCTTTCTTCCCAGTCACTTTCGACATGCACCAGGACACCCTGTGTGGCCGACTGACCTCTGTCTCCCAAGTGCACGGCAGCTGTCCAAGAAACTCTCCTTGTGGGGCTCTTCTGACAAGTGCTTTCCTGAACTGGAAACTTTATTTCAGGGTTCACCCTTCCCTGGCGGCTGACTGTTGGTAGAGGGCTGGGACAGGCCAGCTTTGATTGTTTCTCTTCAGAAAGGGCAGCAAGGGAACAGCACAGGGTCATGGACAGGAGACAAATCTGGCCTCTGCCCTTCATGAGCCACTTGACCTTCGGCAAGTTATGAGCTAACCTCTGAGCATCAGTCTCCTAACCTATAAATGGGGAAAACCACAGTCCCTGCTTTACAGTGCTGCTGAAAGAAGTGCCATCCTGTCGATCCAGTGCCAGCCTGCACGGAGCCCTCAGTACAGGTCAGCTATCACTAGTGCTGGCATCTACCTCCATGGGGAGTGGAGACCCCACTCTCTCGCACTGCACAGACGATTCTGGGGGTGTCCCTGCCCGTCTTCAGTCTGCCTTTTCTCCTCTCTCCTGCTCCAGCTGTTTCAAGGATGCCATGTTGACCGTGTAGGCCTTTAGGACGTGCTACCTCTCTTCCTCTAGGCAGCCCCTGCCAAGTGAGCCCTGGTCATCATTCCTTATACATCCTCCTCCCCAGCCTGTGAGCTTTTCAGGGACAAAGAACACGAGGCCTGTCTTAACCTCAGGCCTGGCCTGGTCTTGACACAAAGGGCACGTCCATGGAACACATGAACCTCAGATGCTTCAGTGTAAGGCAACACGACTCGGTGGACTTTACCTTCATCCCAGGCTGCTGGCTGCAGAGCCCCAGCCCTGTCTGCTCAGCCTGCCAAACGCGGGAGTGGACTGCCCAGAGAAGTGAGCCCATTCACTGTGAGTTACCTACACATTGCAGAGCTGGTGAAATCAAAGATTTCCTCTTGAGAAAGATGAAAACACATGGGGAGCAGGCAGCGTAGAATTCCTTGAATCATCTGCATAATGATCTTTGCCACCCTACCCCGGCCACACCCACATATGCATTCTGGGAGTGGGAAGACTTGAAAAAAAACAAATGGGGAAGTGGGCACAGGGTTAGAGCAGAGGAGAGGAAAGCCAGCATGCGGTGGGGAGGCTCCTGGTGGGGCCACAGAGGCTTGGCTCACACTGCTGCTCACTACCGTGTGACCTGGAGCAGGTCATTTCAGCTCTGTGAGCTGACTTCCCATCTGGAAATGTGCCTAATGATGCCATTCACCTCACAGGAGATTGAGCGATGAAAACAAGCATGGACCCATCCACAGTAAGTGCTCAAGAGGGCCACGGAGGATATCCGAGCAGCCTCCAGCTTCCAACATCGCTGTGCAGACAGGGCTGCCAAGGGCAGGTAGAAGACTGGAGGGGCTGCTTTCAACAGGGGCGGGTCATTAATCTCAAACACATCCAATTCCAGGCTTAACACCAAATATAATGAACCGGAAAGAACATTTTGTAACCAGATGGAGAGGGGGCTGTCCCTTTGCCTGGATTATCCCAGGCATCATGTTAACCTCACCCAGAAATACTGTGATAGAACGTCACTGGCTTCCATGCCAAAGGCTATTTTCTTAGCAGCACGGTATTTATTTGGAGGGTTTATCTTGTCTTGGTGTATGAACAGGCATTAAATCTACCAACTTCCCTGAAGGAAACGGAAGGAATGCTGAGACCACTGCTTCAGAATCTTTAATGCCGTCGTCTCAATCCACTTCCCACCACCGCGTTTCTCACTGGCTAGAACTTGGTTAACAGGGACTGTCTTCTGAGTGGTGGAAATCCCGAGGACAGAGGACATCCAGAGCGAGCAGTGACACAGGAATTGAAATGACTGGTGCCAACTATACCCCCCAAAGCACAGCCAAAGGAAGCCCTGACTTTCTCCAGTCAGAAGAGTAGTGAACAACTCACAAAATGGCCTGATTTCAGATGTTTGGGATCAACTGAGAATATGTTTATTTAAAAGCAATTTTAAATATTAAAAAAAGTAGAAATTAACACATACAGTACTGAAAAACTGTCACATTAAATACATGTGAAATGACAAGTGTACTGGTGTTTGATGGTTACACCCAGATGCAAATTTGAAATTTAACTAGTGGCACTACGGGATTCCTATACAACATGTTGAAGTTCTAGGCAATAAAAAAATAAATAGCAATTGCTGTTCAACAGTAAAATAAGACACCCGCTATTTGCAGAACATAACTTTCCCCTCTGGGGGAAAAAAACTAATTTGCTA
>NW_007776544.1:2087-3535 GCF_000696425.1 Galeopterus variegatus | reverse complement strand
CCACATACGGACCGGTTCCCGCTCACTGGTTGAGCGAGGTGCGGGAGCAGCGCCGAGGGTTGCAATCCCGTTGCCGGTCCCCGGTCTGGTACGGGGGCAACACTGAGGGTTGCGATCCGTTGCCGGATACGGAAAAAGACAAAAGACAAAAAAAAAAAAAAAAAAAGAAAGGGAAAATTACCTAAAATCTGACTTTGTTAGGATGAAAAAAGATATGAGAAGAAACTACTAGAATTCGTTTTCCTAGTCATTTTTATTAATGCAGACACACACACACCATAGGCATTTAATTTATAGATTTCATATATAAAGATATATTTAATGAGTTTGTATATTACATTGTTATTCTTTATTGGATTTGCTAGTATTTATTTTATATTTTGCATATATATAGTCAAGTGAAATTATATAATAATGTATACTATATATTATATACAGTAATAGTGTTAGAAACAGTGATTTTTAAGTATTTTTACCCTCTAGAGCAGTTTATAAGGCATGGAATTTATACAGCTTCCTGGACATAATTATTTAAAGGTAATTTTCATAACTTTTAAGATTTATATCATGGTTATTAATCTGTCAAGGTTGTTTTATGTCAATTTTGATTGTTCATATTTCTAAAAAAAACTTGTTCTATAAAAGGTTTACATTTATTAATATAAAGTTGTATATAAATATTGTCTCATTTTAAAACTCTTAATTTGTCCCTATCCCCTTTTACATTGTTAACATTATATTTATATTTAATCTCTTTTTTCTCCTTAATTAGACTTGCAATTTTTTTTCAATTTTATTTGCATTATTGAAAACACAGCTCTTGAACACATCAGTACTTATTCTGTTTGTTAATGCATTGATTTCTTCATGTTAATTATTTCATCTTTTGTTTATTTTTACTATTCTCCCTCCCACCATATTAGGTCGAATGTCACTTTATGCATTTAAATTTATTTTTTTCTTAAAAAGTAAAACACTCATTGCTCTGAATTCCCATCTGAGAATAACTTTAGCCAATTTTTTATGATTTCATATTCATACTCTATATTTGCAATATATATTTCCTTTTCATCTAAAAACAAATGACTTAAGTTGTTTTTTTCTTCTGTGTTTTGTTTTATTTTTAATTGATACATTTTAGAAAATACTTTTGTCACTGATTTCAAAATTTATTCATATTAGTGTCAAGAATATGGCCTTTGAAAAGTCCATTTTCCCCAATTGTTTCTTTTGTTTTATTATATCATCTTTTTTTTTTCAAATGTTAGCATTAGCTAACCATGCTTAGTTTCTATTTTCGTGTATTTTTTGCCTACTCAAAATGTCACCAACTGAGAAATGTATCTTCTACAAATGTTTCTAATTATTTTGCTCTGTGCATTTTGGAATTATGTCAGTAGGTATAGAAAACTCATAAATATCTACATGTTTCACTAGACATTTACTAT
>NW_007776544.1:0-1382 GCF_000696425.1 Galeopterus variegatus | reverse complement strand
ATTATGTCAGTAGGTATAGAAAACTCATAAATATCTACATGTTTCACTAGACATTTACTATTAATCAAGAAAAAATAGCACTGTCCTTACAAAGTCCAATTTTTTGGTTTGTATTTGTTTTGAAGTTTTTGTTATTGCTGTTTTCTCCCTGTTGTGGTTTTGAATATATTTTGTTTGATATTAATGTACCTTATACATATTAGCACAATTGTCTGATATATCTTTGTTCATTATTATAATTTCCTTGCTTTTATCTATACTTTTAAAATACTTTTTACTGCATTCTACATCAAAGAGCTTCACAATGATGGAAAAGAAGCATTTAATCCATTTATGTTACTGTCAGATCTGCAGTGCTTGGTCTCGCTTTCATCACCATATAATAACATTTCCAAACACTAAAAACATTTTTTTGCCATTCCCTTTGTTTTTATACTTTCTGTTATGTGAGCATATTTAAATGCATACCTTTTTCATAATTCTTGAGATCCATGCTGCCATCAATTCTATTAGAACTTATCTTTTGAAAAAAAATATCACACATACTTGAACCTGTATTTTTCTAATTATCAGGGATCATTAGTGAGAATGTTAACATTTTACTTTCTCCAACTCATCCCTCATCATTTTGTGGCTAGAATCAGATATTTCAAACCTATTAATATATTTTCAAATTGTTAACATTTTATGTCATCCCTCCCAGAATGTTTAATAATTTTTTGTATCGTTTTATTTCTGTTTTATTCAGGGGTTATTTGGTTGCTAATTTAGCAAAATAAAATGATAAAAGGTGATGGGAGAAATTTTAGGAAAATCCAAGCCTGTTTCATGGAATACAGAGCCGGGAGCACTCTGGGGAGCACAAAGAGTGAAGGTAAGGAAGCAAATGGCTGTCAGATTTGAGCATGCTGTTCACCTGGGGGAGACACATGACTTATCTGCTTCCTGATGCACACCTGCCTCACTGCTCTCATGTTCAGCCGGCCATACATGACTTTGTGACTTTGCTCTCCCAGGCCAATGTCATCAGAAAATGACTGGAATCCCTGGGTTCCAAGGATACACTCCCGGGGAAACAAGTCTACTGGATTTGTTTTGCTCGCCCACGCCAGTCCAACCAGCCATGCCAGAGGGATTCTCAGAGAGCAACCCTACATCACTAAGTCATCCAGTTTCATAACTGTACCAGTTTCAAGGTTCTAATAGGAACAGGTTATTTTTGTTGCACAGATATTATCTTATGATGTATTTTCACTCTACCACCAACACTAGGATCCTATGTTGTCCTCTTTCTTGGATTACTCTTTTGTTATACTAAAGTAAAACTTTAAATAAGTTTTCAAATAGAGGTGGAAGGTCAACTTTCAAGAGTGTGCATATTG
>NW_007776543.1:0-3535 GCF_000696425.1 Galeopterus variegatus | reverse complement strand
TTCAAAATTTGCCATTGCATTGAAGCTAACAAGAGTTTAGCTCTTGTAAAACACAGATTATGTATCCTCAGCAAAAAGTATACGATCTACAACATAATAGGTCTCTTGAGGTATTTAATTGACTTCTGAATTTATTCAAAAACTTTAAAACATCAATGAAGGCATTTTTTCCCCAATTCTCCCTAACCCCATAAAGGGAAATTAAAGAACACAACAGCACCAAAAAAAAGGTAATCCGTCTGGTTCTATCAACAAATTAAATATAATCTGAAAATGTAAGTTACAGGGCATCAGAACAGGTTATTATTTCAATTGGATATTTAGGACTGTATTGTCTCTTGTTATCTTAGACGTTCTCTTTATGTTGTTGAGTAGAAACTTGATATAGGCAACATTATTCTACTGTTACAGGAGTTCGTTTTTGCAATGCTCCCTCCACTCTACTAGAAGAAGTGGTCTTGATTTCAAATCACTATTCAAACTCATTAAACACAATAGGCTTCACCGAGCGCTACTTTACTTTGAATTAAGAAAGTATACAAGTGAGGAAGCAACAGAGCATGTACATCAACAGCATAGTAAATATCTTGTGACTTCCAGGCATAGCTTCTTGTCTCCCTGTCATTCTAACTCTGGGTCATGTCACAAGAGAAGAAGCTGACTGAATGTGCACCAGCTCAAGTCAGCGAAGCCATCAACTTGAGTTCTTTCAGTGTAATCCATAGCTGCTCATGCAGCCTGGAGGGGGATATGCTAGCGCCCATCCTCCAGTGCACCTGCGCCATTTTCATACAAGTCATTCATTATATAATAAATGATATCTACTGTGGAGTGCGAGTGCTTGGTCCTCTACATAATCTTTGGTGGGATTTTTATTAATCTTGGGCCTGAAGAATTCCCAACAATCCTGAGAATTAATGTTACAAGAAGAACTGACAGTAGGTTACATCCACAGATGTCCCTCAGGCCACAGCAAACATGACAGAACCTGCTACTAACCCTTTCTTTACAGTTATGTAGTATGAGAAATATGAGTATAGTGTCCAATAAATTTGAAAAATTTAAAATAGGTTAATTATTCCTAAACATTCCATAGTGAGTTTCAAAAAATTCCAGTTTGAGGAAAGAAAGCTTTCATTTTTTTTTTCTCCAAAATTAAAGTGTTGAAGAGATAAAATCAACCTATCTTCCCATCAACAGATGAATGGATAAAAAAAAAACTGTGGTATATGTGCACAATGGAATACTATTCAGCTGTAAAAAGAAATGATATCCTGTCATTTGCAGTACCATGAATGGAACTGGAAACCATCATGTTAAGTGAAGTAAGTAAGGCACAGAAAGACAAATACTGCATGGTCTTACTCATATGTGGAATCTAAAAAAAAAAAAAGAAAGTGGTTCCTATAGAAATAGAGAGTAGAATAATGTTTATCAAAGGCCAAGTGGGGATGTGCTGGGGGGAGAGGTGAAATGGTGGAATAAGGGGTACAAAACTACACTATCTACCCAAAGTGAATGATTGTGCAGTATATGCATATATTGAAATGAAAAACTGTACCCAACAAATACGTACATGTTAAAATAAAAAGATTTGGAAAAAAAAATTGAAATTATAAAAGCTATCACCTTTATTATT
Organism: Galeopterus variegatus; assembly: GCF_000696425.1. Classification (NCBI taxonomy): domain Eukaryota; kingdom Metazoa; phylum Chordata; class Mammalia; order Dermoptera; family Cynocephalidae; genus Galeopterus; species Galeopterus variegatus. The sequence continues at coordinate 1,896 of NW_007776543.1, read as the reverse complement.
ATATAATTGTACAATGTTAAAAGCATTGATTACTTATTGTACTGAATAATTTGATTTTGGAAAAATATATGGTAATACAGTGTCAAATTGAATATAACGGGCCTTTATAATAATTTGTTTAAATATGTATAAGGAAATTATTGAAAAAAAGAAAGAGATGTAAGTAATATTGTACATACATTCTTTTCTCATATATTTGCAGATAACTTGGTCCATTGTATTACTTTCAAAATGTATTTTCATATGAAAATGATTATTTTGGTAACTTTATCTGATGACTTTCCGTTGATTCATATTGACTGTTTTCTTAAGGCTGTCATTGTCATTGCCTCAGAGAACAGGCTCATTTCTTAATGGAGTACAGAGTGATATTTCGGTACATATGTACAATATGTGATGATTAAATTAGGGTAATTAGCATATCTGTCACCACAAACATTTATCATTTCTTTGTGTTGAGAACATTCAAATTCCTGACTTCTAGCCATTTGAAAATATATGACAAATTATTGTTAATTAAAGACACTTAGCACTTCTATAGAACACTAGGTTATTTTTGCTATCGAGCAAGCCCATTTTTTAATGCAAAATTTCAACTTTGTGTGTTAGATCACATTAAATGTATTATATATTGAAAATTTTTTCCAAAATTTATTATTTTTTGTTATCAAAAAAGAAACATCTTAATTTGAGTAATGTTGGCTTGATAGGATCATTTTTCCTCATTTTAGTTTATTATTTTATTATTGTTATTAATACATATTTATGGGTACAGAGTTGACTGTCAGTATTTGTGTACAGTATGTGATGCTCAGATCAATATTATTAGCATGTTCATCATTATAAATCGTAATTACTTTTTGTGTACCTTATCCAATTATTCCCTGTCTCCTCCCCCCTCTCACTTTCCCACCTCTGGTAACCATAGGTCTATTCTTTCCTTTTGAAAGTTCAACATTTTATTATGTTTATTTGTTTCTTAGCTCCCACTTATCAGTGAGGACATGCAGTATTTCACTTTCTTTACCTGGCTTATTTCACTTAACATAATTTTCTCCAAGTTTATCCATGTTGCTGCAAATGGCAGAATTTCATTCTTTTTTATGGCTGAGTAGCACTCCATTGTGTGTATGTGCCATATGTTCCTTATCCAGTTGTTTGTCGATGGACATTTAAGATGGTTCTGTATTTTTGTTACTATAAATACAGTTACGATGAACATGGGAGAGCAGGTTATCTCTTTGACATGACGATTTTCATTCCTTTGGGTATATATCCAGTAGTGGGATTGCTGGATTGTGTGGTAGTTCTATCTGTAGTTGTTTGAGAAGACTCCATACTGTTTTCCATAATGGCTGTACTAATTTGCAGTCCCACCAACATTGTAGAAGATTTTCCCTTTCCCTGCATCCTTGCCAGCATTTGATATTCATGATCTTTTTAATAAGGGCAATCTATCTGGGGTGAGATGACATCTCAATCAGGTTTTGATTTGCATTTCTCTGATGAATGGATTTTTTTCATGTAACTGTTGTTCATTTGTATGTCTTCCTTTGAAAAATGTCTATTCACCTCCTTTGCCCATTTTTTAATTGGCTTATTTTTACTGTAAAGTTGTTCGAGTTCTTTATATATTCTGGATATTAATCCCCTGTTGGATGTATGATTTGCAACAATTTCCTCCCATTCAGTAGGTTGTCTTTTCACTCTGTTGATTGTTTCCAGTGCTGTGCAGAAGGTTTTTAGTTTATTATAATTTAATTTGTTTATTTTTTTCTTTTTTCACTTGTGCTTTGGGGATCTTATTCATAAAGTCTTTGCCAAGTCTTATGTCTTGAAGTGTTTCCCTTACATTTTCATCTAGGAGTTTTAAGAAATTAAAGAGGACATCAAAAG
>NW_007776542.1:2396-3536 GCF_000696425.1 Galeopterus variegatus | reverse complement strand
TGTAAACTTTGTCTGAGGGCTTCATCACCTGTAAAATGGCCCTCACAGCATGGTCTGCCAGCACATCTGGGTCAGAACAGCTGGGAACAATTTTTAGTTGGAAAAATAACTTATGTGGAAAAGGAGCGTAAACTTTCATCATATACTGGCTGGTTGTAAACTAGGGCCACGTCAGGGAGAAATTCTAATGGCTTGTTTTTCTATATGGTTGTAGTCAGATATTTCTGGGGCATATAAGGCACATGGTTCCCAGGCGACAAGTCCCTATAATAAAATGACCTGGATCACTTATTAGCTTTTCTGAGTCCTTTACTAGTGGATTTGGGGAAACAGATGCTAAATGTTTAATGAACCCCATTTACAGCCTTGTTGGGGCATTTCCACAGTAACCCAGTCTACACAATGTGCCAGTAGGAAAAAGTGTTTTAAAGTAAGCAAGCATGACTTAATACAGATTAAAATTGTATTTCTTAATATCAGATAATGCCATGTGGACTTGGCTGACCAGATGACTGACTGGAGATGTTCAGACAGGAGAAGACAGCAGAAAGGGTCCTGTCCAGAAGCGGAGTAAAACCATATTTTAAATTTGGAATCATTTATAGTTTTAATCATCAGATATTCTGCTCTTTTCCTGGTCTAGAAAGCAGAAAACATGAGTGGGCCTCAATCCACAGAGGGAGAAATAGAGCCACATGTGGTACTTGTAAACTTTACTTTGTCAACGCTGAAAGTGCTTTCTGTTTGCCCAAAAGCTGCTATAGAATGTTAGTTTTAGAAAATTTCATTTGACCTAGTATTCAGCTATGCTTTAACTATTTTATGATTTTTAATTAAAGTTTTTTTTACTGTGTTAAACTATACATAACATAAAATTTACCATTTTAGCCATTTCCGAGTGTACAATTCAGTAGCATTAAGTACATTCACAGTGTTGTATAACCGTCACTATTATCTATTTCCAGAACTTGATTTCCATTTTTTAAAGCTTCTCCAAGATACAATACTTAGGTCTAAAGGGGGAAAAATACATAATTTTGCTGAGATCAATAAGCAGTTGTTTGTTTGCTTTCTTCTTACCTGGAAGTGTACACCGTTCGTTACTGAGACTAGCTCTTGGTAGGTATGTCTGTACCTGTC
>NW_007776542.1:0-798 GCF_000696425.1 Galeopterus variegatus | reverse complement strand
AATTCAGAAAATAAATTGTTCTGGTTTTTTAGAGCTTTGAGGCTTTAAAGAAAATAATGAATAACTCTCAGTAATTAACAGGACTTGTTTGTTTTTGGCTCTTTTGAATGTAATCAAGGAAAGGAATGGGAAAGAAAGAAGTGCCCTGGAGGCCCCCAGAAGCACTTTGGCAGTCCCCAAAGCGGCCAGACTATGAATAATGCAGGGGGAGTGTGTGGCTAAGTGGGTCCTATTTATGTATCATTCAATGACACCAAGAAACATGCTGTAGTTCAAAGCATTGTTTTCTCTTCAATTGTCTCCAGTCAGCATCACATAGCTTTACTAAATGTGCTTGGTGATGCTAGAGTGATTTCAACGTACTGTCTTTGAGAAGTTGTTTAAAGGGAAAAGCAAAGGAAAAGAAGAGGGCAGACAGAGGGCATTAGACCACAAAGACTGAGAATTTCTTTGGTTTGTGGAAGAATTCCTTGGCTAGTACCTCTGGGAAATGGGGTGGTTTGTAGCAAAGATTCCCAGGCACACATGTCTTAATAACAAAGAGAACTTTGGGAAGCTATCTCAATGAGGATGCTTTTAGCTGCAAGTAACCACAGACCCAACTCAGGATGGTGTGAGCCATGAGGAGATTTATTATCTTGTGTAACAAATCCTTAAGAAGCCATGCTCCACCCAAGGCGCACCAGGGTGCCGGCTCCACTTCTCTGTGGCTTTCTGGATTTGTTCTCTTCTCTTTGTTGGCTTCTTTCTGCAGCAGCTCTGAGCTTCACACCCATTCACAACAGTGTCTTGTGGTCT